>NC_022021.1:51714381-51722106 GCF_000317375.1 Microtus ochrogaster
TGTCTCTGTGTGTGCCTATCTGTGTGTGTGGTGTGTGTGTGTGTGGTGTGTGTGTCTGCATCTCTGTCTCTGTGTGTGCCTATCTGTGTGTGTGTGTGTGTGTGTGTGGTGTGTGTGTCTGCATCTCTGTCTCTGCATGTGCCTATCTCTCTGTGTGTATGTGTGATTAGTCTTTTTCACAAAAGCTGCAGGAAGTCACTGAATGAACCCATGATTGTTCCCGTGTCCCCAGCACCCTCTAACTCTCCACCTCAATCAGTTCTAGCACCAGCAGGAGCCAGGAATAGTGAGTAGCCTTAGCCACCCCAGCTCAAGGACATGCACCTCTCTGTTGACCTTTTGCCCAATTACAATCCACATATTCTGAGTTTATGAACAATGTCCTGTCCCTGTCCCTTCTGCTTCCCGACTCTGCCGTGTGCAGATTCAGCCAAGTGCATCACAATGATGAGTCCCCCCACCCCCATTACCACTGTGCTCCTGATGTGCAGAAACCATACACAGCACACTGGACTGGAAAGCCAAAATCCAGCCTGGGCTGGGTCTCAGACCCCAGCCTGGACGACGGGAAGGTAGTAAAGAGAGCTCTGCTATAGCATTTCTAGTTGTTAAATAAGATTCTTTGTGACTTGTAAAAAAAAAAAAAAAAACGGAGTGTCAAAAAAAAAAAAAACGGGGGGGGGGACACAATGAAGAATTATCAGCGCCTCCCCCCCAGAAGTAATCTACAAGTGTTTATTTAATAAACAGAAGATGTCTTTATTATACACATTTGATTTCCATATGCAGTCATTTCCTTATCTATCACCTGTATCTAAGCAGAGCGCTTTATAGGAATCTGAAAATGAAAAACCGCGGCACCAGGCAAAGGAAACTCATTTAATGTCGGGAGCAGTCAAAATCAAGATTTCTTTATTTGTAGTAACAACGCTGTTAAATCAGAAAATTACTCTCCCTTTCTGAGCGTCCCTCTTCCTTTACAATTCAGTTGTTTGATCATAAATTGTCGGGGGCTGTGACTTGTCTCCTCTACTTTCCACACTGGCCAAGACAGATTAAAAACTCCGGCACACCACCGGCCGGTCTTGGCATACCATTAGCATATATATGAGATTTGAGACATTTTCTAATATTCTCCAGCAGGACTCATCTGTCAGCCAGGTGATGAATTATAAAAATTCTTAGCTTGTTTAGGAAATAAAGGGGAGGGAGGAGAAAAGGAGGAGCGAGGGAGATGAAAGGATGCGCACCCACCTTCCATTCCTTCCGAGCGTGCAGGGATGGGCTCCAGGTCTGCATCACATCCCTAGGAAGATATCCAGATGTATCAAGTAAGGGGCTACCTTCCCATGACCCAGGTTGACTGGTGTGGCCCCAGAAGGACATGAGTGATTCTCATTGTATGGTCACTCTGGTTTAAGAGGCCCTAACACTAACACCTTACCTTATGAGTCATGGGTCACTCACACTGAATAAAGCATTGGGAATAAGAATTGAGGTTTGTCTCCTGGGCGTGATAAGAGGTAGGTGTTCCCAGAGGAGGGTGCTAGCCTGCTGGTCAGAGATCTCCTCTTCCACAGTGCTTCCACATGACTTGGTCAACACCCAGAGAGCTTCTCAATAAAACTAGAGTGTGCAGCAACAGAATTTTGTGTGGGGACATTGTAGTTCCAACCCTGTACTTGGGGTTCCCCTCTGAGTTTTATATGCAGGTTTGGAAACTAACCTCTACACAACCCAACTTGATGCCCCCCCACCAATTGTCTAACATCTGTGTTACAGGCGTGTTCCATTCAGATAAACTAAATAGCCATCTGGAACCTCATGGGGGTCTGTGAGGGGCAGGAGTGTAGAGAGCAGTGTATCCCTTCCTGAAGGTCCTGTCTGCGATATCACTCACAGAATGAGAGGGGCAAACAGCTGGGTGATGCTAATTAACACTGGGCTCTTCGGTGTGTAAGCACCTGGCTGGGCGAGCCTTCTGGATGATAACTCACAAATACACCTTGTCGTCATTGCCGGGTGGTTCCTCCCGGGTCTAGCATCTTTGGAGTCATGGGTAGGTTTCCCTATCTAACTGAGCGCTATGAAGACTCCCTTTGCACCCTCTTTGTAAGCGCCAAATCTTCCTGCAGCAGATGCCTACGCTGTGGAGAGGGATTTTTGGTTTCATGTTTTAAAGCATTTCTCTGACATTTTTCTTATATCAGCTCCACAGTTTCTGATCTCACATTTAGGTCTTCCGTCCTTTTGGAGCTGATTTTCACACAAAGTGTAGGAGCTGAATTTTCATCTTTCGTATGTGGACATCTGGTTTTCCAAGCACCATTTGTTGAAGAAGCCTGCCGGGGTCCCACGCTGGGGTGACATCTGTTGGGCCTCAATGGGATTCACATGTGTCCAGGGTAGGGGTGGATTAGAAATGACAGGTAGACAGAACAGAAATACGAAAGAAAAAGACAGAGACACAGAATAGAACCAAACGGGCAATCTAGGAAAGACTGAATTCGCCCGTATTTATTTTTCATATACCTTATATACCCCAATCCAAAGAGTGGGGGAGAAAGAAGGCAAAAGACTGTTTTAACATGATACCAAGAACAAACAGAGCAATTACCTCTTCAGTACCCAAAGTATCAAGCAGCTATACCCTGAGTTAAGCATTCTGTTTGTTTAGGCAGGACATGCAGCAACCACACCTTGGGCCAAGCATTCTGTAGGCGGTCATTCCTGCCATCTCCTGAAGGAGCAGGGATATGCCTGAACTCTCTGACCTTTGGTCAGGTGGAGCAGATCCACCTCTGTGAACCATCTTACCTAAAACACCAAGTAACCACACCCTAGGTCAAGTTACCTTGTTAGCGGCCACACCTAAGTCAAACCTCATGTCCATAGTCTTGAAGAAGCAAGAAGAGGCCCAAGTCTCTGACCTCCAGTCAAGGTGGAAAGGACCTTTGTTGTCTTTTATGCATATCTTTCTGTAGATGGATGGATGATGTCTGACCACTCTATTCTGTTCTACTGGTCTGTTCTGAGGCCAATGCCAAGCTATTTGACTCACGACAGATCTGCTATATGCCTTGAAATCAGGAAGTAACACCTCCATCTTTCCTCACACTGGTCGACACTGCCTTTGCTCTCTGGGATCTTTTAAAATTTTTATATTCATTTTTAATTAAAATGAAATTCCATCCCTTTACTCCTCTATTCCCAACCCCTCCAATGCCCACTCTCTAATTGATAGCCTCTTTTCCTTTGATTGTTATTGTTGCTATACACATAATATGTGTGTGTGTACATGAGCACAAATAGGTAAATTCTACCTACTGGCCACTTTGTGTGGATAACTAGTAAGGAGCCTCATCCCTGGAAGAAGATAATTCTCTCCTTCCCACTGTCTCCCAACTAGTTGCCCTATAGTTCCTTGTCTAGGGGTAAGACCCCATGGCATTTCACCCTTCCCCCATGAACATGTCTGTTGACATTGCCCTTGAAGAACCCACTGGTAAGAACAATGTCAGTGAGTACATCTGTATCATAGATCCTTCATCAATGGCCCAGGGAACATTGTAAAAGATAGGGCAGAATCATTGAAAGGGCCAGAAGAACATCAGGTAGCTGTGAAACAGTTTCTCCTAGAAATGGCTGCTTATACAAGACCAGCACCATGGTAATACGGAGGGGATTTTTGTGCTCCTAAGTGAGCTCTGTCCACTTAGACCTAAGAGTGCATCAAGCCTGTGGATCATCTCGGCGGTATGGACATTTAAATCTCATATTAATTAAATTGGAAGAGTAGTGATTATTCAAATGTGTGATGTGGAGGTCTTTCCGTTTTCACATCCCCTGCGATCTCTTTCGTCAGCTTCCCAATTTCACTGTAGATGTCTTTACTTCCTCGCTTGCATTAGGAATGTTATCTTTTAGTCATTATTGTGAACAGGATCGTTTCTCGTGGTTTTTCTCCTCAGGAATATCAATATTGGTATACAAGAATGTTACAAAGTGTTCAGCCCTGAAATCATGTACAGACAAACAGCAAAAATAGACTCAAAAGGTTGTATTTATAGATTTATTTATATGTATACATACATACAGATAGATAGATGATAGATATATAGATGATAGATAGATAGATAGATAGATAGATAGATAGATAGATAGATAGATAGATAGATGTATATATTTCAATAAAAGAGCTTATCAATTTCAAAGAAGGACATGGGAGGTGTTGGGGTTGGAGGGAGGGAAGAAGGGAATAAAGTGATGTAGTTCTATTTTACTTAAAAATGTATACGAAGATTTTTTAAAAGATGCCAGATGGCTAAGGCAATATTGACCAAAGCAGACAAAGACTAAGACATCACATCTTCTGATTTCAAAACATAACAAAGCCGCCATGAGTCAGACAGCGTGGCACTGGCCTCAGAACAGACTGATGGCGCAGAATACAGTGGCCAGACATCATTCTATCATCTACACCTCTCTCATTCTTGACGAAGGCGGACAAGATGCATGGAAGATTCAAACTTAATTCCTACAACTTTGTATGAAAATCAGCTCAAAATGGACAAAAGACCCAAATAAGAGATCATCTGAGACCACAAGCTCTGGAGATAACTCACTCGTGCTGATTTTGTTCTATAAGTTGTAGTGGAGTCCCAAATACAGAATTTCACTATCTAAAACAGGGTGATTTGACCTGCCCTTCCTCTATGTGAGCCTTTTCATTGCCCTGGCTAAAACTTCCAGGCCATATTGAATAAGAGAGGTGAGAGCGGACAACCCTGCCTTGTTGTCTGTCAGCCCTTCCACATCTACCTGGTACAGGCTGTGAGTTTGTGATATGCAGTCTGGATCATGCTGAAGTATGTCTTTCCAAGGGTTTTATCACAAAGAGATGCTGGATTTTACTGAATACTTTTTCTGCATCTATGAAAATGACCATGGGATTATGTTCTTTGGAGTTTTGATGTCATATATTCTACTACTGGGGTGTGTGTGTGTGTGTGTGTGTGTGTGTGTGTGTGTGTGTGTGTTAGAACATGCCTATATCATGGAGAGTAATCTTTTCTGACTTGTTCTTGGATTCTGTTACTACTATTGGATGAGAGCCTTTGTCTGTGTTCACTAGAGACAAGGGCTGAAGCCCCTTGGTTGGTTGGTATCATTTATTCTATTTTGTCCTTGTGTGTTTCTCTGTCAGAGGGAATCTGATGGTTGATGGGTTGGTTGGTTGATTAGTTAATTGGTTGGCTGAGTAGTTGATTACCTGGTTAATTGGCTTCATTAGTGGCACTGTGTCCTTGTGTGGTTTCACAGTCAGTCCAACACTAATGTCTTGTTGCTGGTCTTCACTTTTCCTCTTCTGTCCCTGTGTGGTTTCACTATCCAGACACCGACACGCTCCTTTTCAATTTTGTTCTTTGGTATATAAGAATTGGTGCTGATTTGCCTTTAAATTTTTTGTGGTGTTTAGAAGTGAAGCCAGACAGCCCTGGGATTTCCTTCACTTATACTATTTCCACTGACCGGTTGTGTTCTCTAGAATCAGTTCTTAGTGCTTTCCTTCTCATCTTCAATTTAAATCTGAGTATTCATGCTTTTTCTTAATGTAGCTGACAACTCGTCAATCCTGTCTGCCTTTCTTATAGTTTACATTTATTTATTTTAGTCTCCACTTCATTCTTTCTGCACAGATCTTCACTTTTTAAAAATCTTCTATTCATTCTGAGTTTAATTTTTCATCACAGTGTTTGATCCTTGGGATGTATCTAGAAAACTTAGTTGAGATCTTGCTACTGTTTAATGTAGACACTGGCTGCTGTGGAACATGTCTGCAACTACATTATTTTATTTTGATATAGTTTATTTCTATATTGATTTTTAAGACTTTTAAATCTCTTCAGTGACCTATTGCTTTTCAGCAAACTGTTCATAAGTCTACATATTTCATGTAATTTCTAAAGTTTCTTCTGTAAAGACATTGGATAAGGTTGGCCAAAGCCTGGGATGGGTCTCTGCTGCAGAGCTATGATGGAAAAAAAAAATGCAGCTATAAAGTGCATGTGCACAGAAGGAGTCTCCTTGTTTACTGGGAAACTTAATGTTTTCACACATTCATTCAGGGACTGGACACAAAACCAACACTGTGGTAACACACTAAACATGAAATAAAACTTGCAAAAACGGGCATAAAGCAAACTAGAGCTTTCCCAAAGCTTTCATACCCCTCCAGTACTGGAAATGATGTGAATGTGACCTCTAGAGCATGATGAACCTCTTTTCTTAAAGTGCTGATAATTTTAAGTAAAATCTAAAACGAAAATGTGACTTATAAAAAATGTATTTGGTAATATATGATATACAGTGGAGTCCTTCACTGTGGAGTCATCAGTACCTGGGAAGCCAAGGCCAAGGTGCCCCAGGAATCTTAAGGAGCTACTGAGTCAGAACTGTGGGGAGGACCTTCTGCTCCCAGACAGCTTCCCAGAGCCAACGGCACTCCAGTACTGGCCCTCCTCATAGCCTGGCCCTGAGCATCTATTTCCATCTCCCAATGACTGTGGAGTCCACATCCAACCACGCAGTCAGAACTTCAAAATGAAGGCCTCAGCTCACATCCTCTTAAAGATGCCCTTGGTTTGCCCACGTTTGCCATTGTTCTGGCTCATAAAAATCATTGTTGCTATTGCTGTTTGTAATGTTATCCCCTAAATAACAATTTGTGCCAAAAAAAAAAAAGGACAAATTCAAATTGTAACCAGTCTGGTTGGTTCCACAGCCCAGACAGCAAATTTTCAGGTTGCAACTGCTAGGGGCACATTGTAACCTGTTCAGCTCCTTTTGTTAAGTGCAGAGGCAAGCTTGTGGGTACTCTGTCCCCACCCTTGTTTCCCAGGATAAACGTAAAACAGAGAAAAGCTGAAGATCAGTTGGCTCTAGGCAAGTTTTCATATTCTCCCTTCCAACATCTCTCTTGGTTTCTCCCTTGTGGTCCCAGAGCTGGTTTGTTCCCTTGCTCTGTGGTTATGTCCCTTGTGTTGGAACTGGAATGGAAGGAAGTTCTTGTTGTTGTTTCCACTTTTTTTACACACTGGAAAGTCCCTCATCCCCCCCCCGAACAACAATAATGCCCTCTTTAGACAATGATGCATCCTCTCCCATCTCAATCAAATCCTTAATGCCCATGTGGAGCTCAGATAGGCTAAGGAGGGCTATTATCAGAGCACACCCCGATATTATTTTTAAGTTTCATCTGTCAGTGTGTACGTACTTGTTAGGGTAGGTGTTTACACCTGTACATATAGGTGTGTGGGCAAATATATGTGCATTTATGTGGAGGTCAGAGGTGGACATCTGCCATTTTTCCTGGTTCACTCTACATCTTTGATTCTTGAGCTATTAAAGGTTGTGATGTCTAATCCTGGTTGTCAACTTGACTGCATTTAGAATTTGACTAATGCCAACACTGGGCATGGGTGAGAAGGGTTTTCTTGATTGTATCATTTGAGGACGAAAGATTATCCTAGATGTTAACCACACCTCCTGCACTCACTACCCAGTTCATCTATCCTGTTGCTGAGGCATTCCTTAGCTGCTAACAGAACCTCAATGTAGACCAAAGACTGGCCACTCTCTGACTTCCCGGGGATCTAGCACCAGACTAGCCACTCTCTGACTTCCCGGGGATCTAGCACCAGACTAGCCACTCTCTGACTTCCC
>NC_022021.1:51722206-51726394 GCF_000317375.1 Microtus ochrogaster
CTCTGACTTCCCGGGGATCTAGCACCAGACTAGCCACTCTCTGACTTCCCCAGGATCCAGCACCAGACTAGCCACTCTCTGACTTCCCGGGGATCCAGCACCAGACTAGCCACTCTCTATGACTTCCAGCACCAGACGAGGGTCCTTGATCTTTCAGTCAGAGAATAGCCATTGATGGACTACTCAGACCACAGCTTGAAGGTCACTCTAATAAATCCCCTTTAAATGTACACACACACTTACATGTACTTATATATCTGTTCTATCAGTTTTCTTCATTTAGGGAACCCTGGTTAATAGGCAGGTCATCAAATCAGTTAGGCTGACTAGTCAGTGAGTTCTAGGTATCTGGTTCTTTCTGCTTTCTCCCCTTCAGCACTGAAGTTACAAGTGATTTTTGGTTTTTCCCATGATGATCCAAATGCAAGTCCTTGTGCTGTATGACAGGCATATTACCAATCGAGCCTTCCTCCCTTCCCAGTCTCTTGAGGCCAAGTTCAAAAATGTCATTTCTCTCTTGCTCTCTGTCTCTCTGTCTCTGTCTCTCTCCATCCCTCCCTCAAATCCTTCTCTTATTCTCTCCCTTCCTGCCTTCCACCTTTCTCCCTTCCTTCTGTCTCTCTCGCCCTCCCTTCAGAGAAGGCAATATAACCATTCTAACCATCACAACCCTCTGAATAATGACAGAGAGAGAGAATAAGAATTTAATTACAGATACCTTGTCCATCACAGTGACTATACAGTGTTGTGCACAATTGCTACTTGATGTGTCCTCATTTTAGCCCCCATTTAAATCAGTTTTTCCTTTAAGATCTGCTTAGCTATATAGAAAAATCAAAAATATTGATAGCTAATAGGTTATTTACTTTTAAAATGATTGATTGCTATGAACTAAATACAGTTCAAGTAAAAGCAATGTACTCATTGATTAACTGCAACTGGCCATTCAAGGGCCAGTGTCAATAACCCAACAACCAGAACTCAGGGACACCACGACAGTCCCTCTCTGAAGAGCTGCCTCCTTTGCTCTGTGTGGCTTTCAGCTGTCATTTTCTCACCTGATAAGAAGCAAGGAGTCTTGGGGCTACTGTCCCCAGCAACTGAGAATGTCTCATAACTAGGGACGCTTAGCCTCAAAAGCGCTGTGGAGAAGGAATGGCCGTGACTGCTCATTTCTACAGCCCAAGCAGTACACCGTCTACCTATTTTGCCCTTGAATTGTGTTTTCCTTTTCATGATGGTTTGCATACATCACCTTTAAAACAATTTCAAAGGAAACAAGTGAAATGAACAAAAGCCCGCTTGGAGCAGAAAAGGCAAGAGAAGCTGCAGGAGACAGCTACCAGCGGGAAGATTTCACGCTTTTGTTAATTAAACGAACAAAGGCTAAGGCTGCACCAGGCTGTACCCTGCTTCAGAAACCCCAGCTCCAGTCTTTCCAATTCTCTTCCATTTGGGGCCCTTGCACGACAGAGGAGCTGCTCCCCCATCCACTTTGTGAAACGACTGAGTGCAGTCATCTGCGTCCTGTCTCCACCTCCCGCAACTCCTGGGTTGTATTATTTTACATTTTGATTGAAATGATGTCACCTCCAGATAAAAGCCCAGCCCGGCACTGTAATTGAATCTCAGGTTGTTTATGGAAGTGATCTACAGCAGGCCTGCACTTGTCTCAACACTCGACACATAAAGGGTCCTCCTTGTCCAACTCAATACTGATTAGATCCGGCAACACAAAGCCGTCCGACTAGGGTCAAGGGCCTGGAGCTGGGGTGCAGGGAAATTGGGAGGGGTGAAGAAATGTGAAGAGAAGCCGTCTGCCAAATTTTCCAAGTGTGACTAAAGTTCCAATAAACGGATTGTGCTGGTGTCTGGTGTCAGAGCTGGGCCAGGGTTTGAGGGACAGCATCTCAATGATGTGCAGTGGAGTTCTGAGATAGGAGGGGCTTCTATTGGCCGGTCTTCAGCACCATAAAAGGAGATAGGAGGGGCTTCTGCTGCCGGTCTTCAACACCATAGAATGAATCTCCATCTGTCTCCACAGGTATAAGTGATGTAACACCTACTGTGCTCAGTGCACTGGGTAAACACTGAGATCAGAAGATATCCGAGTTGCTGGGTACTGTGATCATTAGGACTTCCTCCCAAAACTAGAAACAGAAGAGTAACAGGAGCTGCTCACCTGGTAGTTAGACACATCACACGGTATTGCAAGCAGCTGTCATTTCCTGTGCTAGGGCATGAAGCAACATCTATCCCACCTACCCCAGGATAACCTCAAAGCCCCTGTTGTAAGACAGAGAAGCTGTGTGGTACTGACAAATAGAAAAGAGAAAAGATACGGTGTCTGATATGAGGTAAACTTCCTGTACTTGTCATTATTTTTGGCTTGGCCTAGTCTTCCTCAGTCACTGAAGAAGGGACACTGTGGGCCTCACTGCAGGACCAAGTGCAGGGTAACCAGATTGACGGATCAAGTGACACTGGGGTATCTCTGGCCAAGTCCCTGTCTTGTTCTACCTGTAATCTGTGTTCCTTCGGTGCAGCCAATAGTTTAAAACTGGGTACCTTTACTATGAATTAACTAGAAATAAAAAATATTCAGCAGTCATTTTGTTTGCTGCCCTACAGACTTTCTTTTTTTAAACTGTTGGAGCTAAAAGAAATGTCTAACTACCAACTCATTTGTTTCTCAATAGTTTGTAAGATTGGCTTCGGAAAACTTTAAAATCGTAGAAATCAAAATCAAAGGGGACAGAGTATGCTCACCTAAGACTTAAGAACAGCTCTTTCCCTTAATGTTCCCCTCCACCACACAGTCAGGCAGGTGGCATGTGTGCAGACATTAGGATACAACTCAACGCTGAGAAGAAGCACAGGGAACATGTGTATTGAACGCCAGTAGAGCCAATTTGAAGAGAACATGAGCTGTGATGCCAACAAGAGGTTTCAGAAGGACTAGAAGTGGAGGCAGCAGAAAGAGCTGTGCCTGCTAGAGACTGCGCTCTGGGAGGGATTTAGACAGAGCTTGGGGTACTTAGTTCTTCTGTGACAGAGATACATGGCTTTACTAAAACCATGTATCTTTATTTAAACCATCTTTATTAAAACCCAGGGTGAAGCTTAATGTGGACTGGGAGCTTTCAGTGGATAAAATGGGCACAAACCTCAGAGCTGCAGCAACAGAGTCATAGAGGAGTCACAGAAGAAGGGGAAATAGAAGGATGTGTACAGCACGGTGTACAGGAATGTCAACGCTTTATGCTTAATTTCCGTGTGATTAGGAAACTCCTAAGAATAGAGCTGATTGCTTTAATGACTTTGATCCCCTTCTCCTAGATCCCAGAATGTATGTCCCTAAACCAAAACAGGCTGGGGATAACTCCAGGCATCTCCTGTGGTCATTCTTCCCATCCAGGCATCTCTTCATTTACCCAAGGAGCCTCCCAGTGTGACTGGTATGCAAGACTAATTTCTAGAACATTCCTAATATTTTGTATCCTTCCCTCATGGGTGAGAGAGCTAAGACTTGGTCCTGTGTTGCTCCATTAGGACAGTGCTCTTCTCAGTGGACAGAGACAAGCCGATGCCCCACCCTGCCGGCCAGACTTCACGACACACTGGACAGTGATTAAGGAGACCTGACAGCCAAGTCCCCTCTCCTCTTTCAAGAAACTAATCAAGTCACCCTGTCAGGTATGTTCTGAGAACTCACTGACACTTTTCTACATTTAAATAGTGAGGAAAATGCCAGAACAGAATGATTAGAATTCAGTTTCTTGTGACATGAGTATTAAACATACCTTCCCTGGCACGTTCAGGATTATCATTAAGAAGCTGTTTTATAAAGTTTAGAATGGAAAGAATCAGGATGACAGAAGCCCATTTTATCACATCTCACACAGTTGCCCGACTGAGAAAGTAGACATCTCCTCAACCAATACTCAGAAACCTCTGATCAGAAATCCACATCTCAGTATCTCTCCATGGACAAAGTTGGTACTTTGGCAGAAGTTATATTAAAAGGTTATCGAATGGAATTCAGAGAATGAAAACACCACATAGTAATGCTGGTTGGATGACTCATCACATGGTAGAACATTGGATGGATGGATCATCACCTGGTAGAACACTGGATGGATGGACCATCACATGGTAGAACACTGGATGGATGGACCATCACATGGT
>NC_022021.1:51727016-51740454 GCF_000317375.1 Microtus ochrogaster
AACACTGGTTGGACAGGTCATCACATAGGGGAACACTGACTGGATATGTCATCACGTGGTAGAACATTGATTGGATGGATCATCACATGTGGAACAATGGCTGAATAGGTTTCACAGCAGAACCAAGTTGACAAGGAAGGAATGGGAGGAAATTTTGAGAAGGGGTGTCCAGTTCAACCCAGAGGAAATTACAACACAATAAGTGAATAGCAGGTTGGGGAAATTCCTCAATGGATAAAACACTTGCTCTGCTACATGAAGACCTGGATTGGGATTGCCATAATTTATGTAAAGACCTATATGATAGTACAGGACTGGTATCCCATGCTGCTACAGGAGATGACAAGTAGTCATAAGAATCCTAGAGGCTTGTGGACCAGCTAGCCTGGCATGAACAGTGGTGAATACCAAAGAGATCTTGCCTAGGGTAGAAGACAAACACTGAGAACCAGGGTTGTTCTTTAACCTCTACACATGTTCAGGGACATGTGCATACTTGCGCACACAAACACACACGTGCACTCACATGCACATGCACTTGTGTGCATACACATATACTCAAAGGGAGAGGCAGAAAGAAATTTTAATGAAGAGGTCCTAGATCCTATAATGAAGTTTGTTTACTCTTTTGGGGGCCTGACACCCAGCTCCCAAATAAATCACACACAGAGAGGCTTATTATTACTTATGAATGCCCAGCCTTAGCTTGACTCGTTTCTTGCCAACTTTACTTAAATTATCCCAACTACCCTTTGCCTCTGAGCTTTTATCTTTCTCTATTTCTGTATACCTTTCTTTTCTTCTTTCTCTGTGGCTTGCTATGTATCTGGGTGACTGGACTCTGATGTCCTCCTCTCTTTGTTCTCTTGCTCCTCCCTCTCCTTCGTTCATTTCTACTCTCTGCCTGGCAGCCCCGCCTACCCTTGCTGCTGCCTCATTATTGGCTACTCAGCTTTTCATTAGGACCATCAGGTGTTTTAGACAGGCACAGTAACAGAGTTTCACAGAGTTAAACAAATGCAGCAGAAACAAAAGTAACAACGCACCTTAAAATAATATTTCCCAACACTGTGATACAATAGCATAAGACTCAACATTAAAGTCCTTAAGGACTCAGAAGAAAGAGGAAAACCAGTTAAGAAAGAATCTGAAACTATACAAAAAAAAAAAAAGCCTCTGAATCACAGAGCGACTCATTTTTACACCAACCCAAAGAGCAGACGTAAGCCAGACACACAAAACAAAAACCAAACAGAAGCTCACGTGGATAACATAGGGAAACATCTAACAATGAGGAACAAAGACAAATACAAGGTAAGATGATCAAAAGAAGTAGCACATAACCACAGGAGACACCCACCCAGGACTGCAGAGCACTCAAGACTTCAGGGCTCAGTCGTGACTGCAGGAGACACCCACACACGACCACAGGGGACACCTATTCATGATTACAGGAAATACCAACTTAAATGACAGCTGATTTTTGTTATTTTAAAAGTTAAAGGCAGAAGAAAGAGGCCCAGCACTTTTCCAATGCTCAAATAAAAGAGCTGTGAACTATGAATTCTATAACCAGAGGCACTATCCCTCTGGCATAAAGGAGAAATGAAGGCATTGTCAAAGAGAGGAATGGTATTAATCGCAACAATTGTAACTCTGTAGAAATGGGACTAGATCTCTTTAGTTTAATGGTATTTAAAGACGGACACTTTCCCTCCAGTGATCTGCAGACACACTGCACTACCTACTTAAAAACAAGTCATTTTGAAAACAATAGAAAAGAAAAGAAGAAGTCTAAAAAGCTGCATGACATCACAAAAGTCCTGCAGCGGGAAGGGCGTGTGGGGTAATAAGAAGAGAACGTCCTACATGATGCCAAGATCCAGTAGGAAGCTGCAACAGACAGGATGGACAGGATAATGCCAGCACAGAAACAGATGCAAGAACCAGTGGACCTTAGGGGAGAGCCCAGGAAAAAGCTACCCACCGAGGTGTTTGATCTTTGATACTGCTGCCGGCAACATACAAGCTAAGACAGTAACTCAATAAGCAAAGCTAGGAAAGCTGCATTTTTAAATGCAGAACAAGTTGCGACCTTTATCTTGTGTAACACATAAAGAACAACTCAATAGCCTTTCTGGAATTAAACCTAGGTCTCCAAACTATGACCCACCAAAGAAAGAATAAGGGGAAGATAGACAACACTATTACAGGTAATACTGAGGAATATAACACCCCTTAAATCCATGGGGGAAGGCAAATATTCCATCAAACTAAGATACTTCTTCACAGCAAAGGAGACAAAAGAGCAGAGGGTCTAGAGAATGGGAGAAGGCATTTATAGGCCCACGTCTAACACGGAGTTTGTATCCAATAGAGAATGGGAGAAAGCGTTTGCTAGGTCACATTAAAATGGAGTTCCTACCCCTCCCCCAAAAAGCAAAGCAAATGGCCAGAAATGAAGAATGGATGTTAAACATCCATCACTAAAAGAATAAAGATCAATACCACAGTGAGAATGCCCAGCTAGTAATGGTTTACTTTCAAGCATGACACCCCCCAAACCATATAAAAGATAAACATAAAAAGCCAGTTATGATTATAATCCCAATCCTGAGGAGATGGAGGCAGGTGGGACCCAGGCTTACTGGCCAGACAGCCTAGCCCAGCTCACAAGTTCCAGGCCAGTGAGAGACCCTGTCTCAACACGCATAGCTGGCAGCAATGAGAAATGACATTCGAGATTGCCCTCTGGTCCTCTGGATATACATATATGCACATCCATATTCACATGTACCTGCACACACATGAAATATACAACATGCACATATAGACACACCAGAGATAACCACCCATTTTGGTGAGAGTGCCTAACCTCAAAAGCAGAAAGTAGTGAACACTGTTGAGGATGTGAGGAAAGGGAGTCCCAGACACTGTGGGTGAGATCATAATTAACACAGCCACCATAGAAATCGTGGGGCTTCCTCTGAAGCCAGGCGATAAGACCAAGCAGAATCTAGAAATCCCACCACTGAAGAGAAATCGAAAGGATATAAAAAGCAGTCTGTACGAGAGATTTCCACATTCTTGTTCTCATCATAACACTGCTCACAACTGGAAAACTGGAAATGGCCTGAGAGAACATCAGCTAACAGCCTAATGAATAGTGAAAGGACCAATGGATTCATTGTAACATTTTCACAGTGAAACATTACCCAGTCTTCTAAAAGAAGGATATTGTGTCCCTTGAGTAATATCAATGGAACTGGAGAGTGTGACCCTAAGCGGAGTAAGTTAGGCACAATGTATGCTCTGACTGTGTGTGTGGGCATCTGGTGAGGTCATCCCAGAGGAAGAAACTAAGTAGCCAGCTGTTGCTAGCACCTGGAGGATGAACAGAAGCTGGAAAGTGTTAGCCTAAAGATGTGAAATTTCACAATAGGAGCCGGGCAGTGGTGGCGCAGGCCTTTAATCCCAGCACTCGGGAGGCAGAGGCAGGTGGATCTCTGTGAGTTCGAGACCAGCCTGGTCTATAAGAGCTAGTTCCAGGATAGGCTCCAAAACCACAGAGAAACCCTGTCTCGAAAAACCAAAAAAAAAAAAAAAAAGAAAAAGAAAAGAAAAAGAAATTTCACAATTTCACAATAGGTAACAAAGAGTCCAAAATAAAAAAAAAACTCCAATGTTCTGTGTTATTGCTTGACTATAAAAAAAGCAACAACATCTATGATGTTCCTCGGAAGCTGTCAACATGGCCAGTCAGCAGGAGAACGGAAGCTTCAGGAAGATCTGAAGGAAGTTAGAATACAAGAATGAGGGACATGCCCACCAAATATCCGGAGATCCAAATGCACCTAGAAACACCTGGCGTCTGGGAATGCTGCCCCCCAGGGCAGGCACATTGGGGCTTTGTAAACGTGTTCCACGCTGTTCCAACATGTTTGTGATATCAAAAGAACTTAGAATTTTCCCAAATCACCCTATAATCCAAAAATGCTCTCTTCTGAGTCTGTGTGGGGAGGAACATACTGAAAACTATCTTCTGATGGATGTCAACTCATGGCACTGGAACATATAGGAGGTTTCATCCTGAAGCAGATGTTTTAACATTAAGTAACTTTTAGACATAAAATCCACTTAAAAGTCTATGTCTCAATGACAAAGAGACTAGAAGAAAAGAAAGTAAAATCCTAAGTCCTTGTTGAAGGGCATGAGCACACTTCAAACGTGAAGTCAGTATGGAGAGTGTGGTCCAGCAGAGCTCTGGCCTATGGTTGCTACAGACCCCACACTGCGGAAGACTCTAGAAGGGACTCTTGACTAGAGATAGTCCACACCTTGTTATTCCATTGTAAAAAAAAAATCTCAGCAGTTCTGACACATTGGCTTCAGAAACTTAATCATTGAAGCTACCCATAAAAACACAGAAGCACAGCTAGACTTGGGAAAAGATGGGTTAGCCAGGTCTCCCAAGCACAAGGTGGGGCTGGCCGTATTTTGTGACAGATGCTTAAGATTAAACAGGTGTCCTTTGCCTTCTCAAACCTCACCCTTAATCCCTGGACTTGCCAAACAGGGTAGATAACACACAGTCTTGATATTCTACTTTGTGCCTAATGATGCTGTGAATATTTAATGAAATGAATTTTGACATCTATTGGGATTCAAACGTGCATTTCTGAATGCATTCCAGTTGCTGCACTTTTTAAATCATGTGTCTATACATGTGTGAGTGTATGTGTACATGTATGTGGATGCCCATGGGAGCCAAAAGAAAACATCAGATGCCCTGGAACTAATTGAAATTACAGGTGATTATGAACCACCCAACATGGGTGCTGGTACCTGGGGTTATCTGGAAGAGCAGGAAGCACCCTTAACTGCTCAGCCACCTCTCTAGCCTCTGTCATAACTTTTAAAAAAGAATAAGGACATTCCTTTGGAGGAATGCAGAACCTGGCTTCCCCACCCTGAGACACCTCCTCATTTGCCTAGTATCCCTAAGTGCCTAGATCCTTGTATTCTGCTAAGGTGATAGACAGCAAAGAGAAGACAGCCCTGCTCTAGTCTGTCTTGCTCCAGAGTCTGAATGTCTAGTCCTTCCCACTAAGAGCAGAGCAGAGAGGACCTGCCAGTCAAACTCAGCTTCCAGCTAAAATCCTAGAAACAAAAGACATAGCCCGCTATGAGTCCTGTCTCCTGTGAGCCCTGTGCCATGTGCCCTGTGATCCTTGAACCCTATGAGACCTTAGTCCTGTGAGACCTATCCCCTGTGACCTCTCCCCTGTGAGTCCTGTCCTTGTGATCCCTGTTCCCTGTGAGCCCTGTGCCCTGTGTGCCTGTGTCCTGTCCCCTATGATCCTTATACTCTGAGTTTGATCCCCAATAAGTCCTGTACCCTGTGAGTTCTGTGGTCCTTGTGCTCTTTGAGCCCCTTGCCCTATGAGCTCTATGCCCCATAAGCCCTGTACCCTGTCCTCTGTCTCCTGGGAGCCCTGTGTTTGGTGAGATAGGAACCCTTCACCTTTAACCACAAAGTGAACCAGAATCACTTTCACTTCATCCAGGGTGTGACAGACAGCATGCTTCTGGAAGGTTCCACAGTTCATAGTTGCTCTATGGTGTACCCCACATATAGCATTGTGTGTAGAAATCTGTCATTTAAAACCTTCTCTTCCTGGCTGAGACATAGACCAAAGCTTGTCCACTAACCTGGAATTCTGCTAAACGGATTTACCGCAGTACTTTTTTCTGTGAAGTCTTCTTGTGCTCAGGGCACAGCACAGTCCTAATGTTAGCAGGACATGAACTGGCTCTGTCATCCTATGTCCTGAATCCATCCTAGCAGGGACAGTCCTGGGAAGGACAACAGCAAAGTTTGTCTTAGAAGATTTTCATTTGCAAGAAGAAAAAAACAAAAATGAAAAAGAAGAAACGTGAAATCATGGATGAGATGTCTGCCCAACACGGATTTTCCCCACTGCAGAAATACCCGTCCAGCCCTGGGTAGGGTGGCCTCGGTCAGAGCCTGGTGCTAGGCCACAGGACATAGCAGGGGCTTAACTACACTCATGGCCAGAGACATAAGCACTCTTCCAACACAACAACGCTTTGAAATCTCAAAAGTAATGCTAGCTTAATCATGGAACTTAGGCCTGGGAGTGGCACACAGTTTCCAGAGCCTGTTGTGAGCCACTTCTCCCAGGAAAAACACATACCCTCTGTGACGGACTCAGAGTTGACTTCTGTGCAGTGTGCTTGCCTGTGAGGGAAACCCTATCTCCACAGAGAATCACCAAAAATATCAAAAGAAAATCCTTTAGCAGATTGTTTAACTGTACTAAAAAGTACGTTGTTTGTAAATAACCACCAATGCTGTCGGAAATATTTGTCTCACATCTGAGAAGTCAGTTTTGTTCTCCATCGTGGGTTGCTGGTAACCACCCCCCTCCCATCTTCTCTTCTTATTTCTTACCAGAGACATGGCAAAGATCTCCTTCTAGACTCACCTCGGGTTTCATCTTCAGGTTGCTCTTCTGCGGTGATATTTTATAGGTCTGACCTCATTCGAAGAGCACAGTTCAAATTTTTTATATAAATCAGCCATTTGTCATTGTGTGGGCAAGACACAAACATTTCTATGAATGGCATACATAAATAATGAAACCTGAAGACGGAATGAGTCCTGCCTGTCGGCGGGGTAGTAGTTTAATTGTGTACAGTTATTCTTACATTAAAAGCTGCATACCTGGCAAGCTTTACTGGGTTACAGGGACTTTTAAGCGTGCCAGTGTTTCCATACAAGTAACGCAGGTCAATTGCAAAAGGGATAACCATAATGATTAAATCATTAAAATTTTGTCTATGCTTCACAGAGCATAGAGAAAATTAACTTCCCACCAACCTCATTTTTCTGCTGAACATGAAATAATGATTTTCTGCCAGTATAATTACAAAGCTAACATCTGATAGAGTCAGCATCCAGCGGGGATTATCGCAGGCATGAGTATTAGACCTCATTACCAGCTTGACTGCAAAATTATTACATCTTGTAATTGGAGGGTGAGATTTATATACAGATTGGCCGGGTTTCTGTAAGATTGTAATTACAAGCTTCGTTGGTTTGCTACTTATCACACGGTGCAGGAGGAGGCAAAAACAAGCAGAGGGAAGACCATTTCATTAAGCCGTAACCCCATCGCGGGAGGAGCGCTGTAACGTCCCTGTATTTATTAGGCCAAACAGAGCTGTTTGCAGAAGGAACCCATTTATTACTGCCTGACAAATGGGATTTCATTTATTTAACCTCAGCGATCTATTTCAGTAAAACGTACAAACGAGCCATCCATTTTATGATTCCGGAGTCAACGCTCAATTATCTAAAGGCTAACTGAGTGTTAAAGTGGCCATCTGCTGGGATGAATTCATTGATTTAATTTGCTTCGAGTTGCTGAATGATGCGGGGTAGGTGGGGAGACGGGGCTGAGCCTGCCTGATCGAGGCGGGAGCCTGTGTGGGCACCGCCTCCCGAGTGTGCCCCTGTGTGCGCGCGCTTGTGCGCCCGCGCGTGAGCCTGTGTGTGCGTGCAAGCACGCATGTTTAATCTTTCACACAATAGAAGGAGGCGATCAATAGCAGCTTAAATTCTATGAGACAAGGAGTTAAGTTGTTCAGCCCCAGCCAGAACACCTTTGCTCTCCGGTAACAAGTCATCTCCCGGGCGGAATTAATATTGACAAGCTGGCTTCTTTGTGGCTCATTTGGAGGGCGCCTGGGCCAATTGGCGGCCAGTGGTAATGGAGCTGTTATTAGACTACATTATGAGACTGAGGATCGATGCCCAGCCGGCCACCTCCCGGAAGGAGACGGGCTGCCTGCTCTTGCCATCGGTTATCCCTCATTGCTGCTGACATTTATTTTTAAGTTTTTTAATATATATAAATAAGCAAGTGAATAAGAGAATGGATGCCTAGTTGTGCACCAATTCTCAGAGCTCTCAGAACTCCGGGGATTGTGGATGAAGAAGGACAGACAGTCAGGCAGACAGAGTAGAAGAAAAACAGTGTGACAGCCCCACCCTCATAAGGCCACTTGCCCAGGACTGGCTTCAAAGCCCCAGGGATAAATCCAACCATGGCCGTAGCCTCAATTGGATAAGCAAGAACAATGTGGCAGAAATAAGTGTTCCAGGGTGGTCACGTGCATACCAGGCCCCATGGGGGTGGAAACCTTCCTGGGGAACCCAGGGACCAGGCAGATGCCTGTGGCTGTAGCTGTCTCTACACTGTAGCCTGAACCTTTCCATTTCCCTCCCTGCCACTCACTGCTCCCAAGCTCTGTGCACACACAGTCTCTCAAAGGTTTTGGTTCTGCAGTCATGATGGCATCACTCACCCAGCAGACCAAGGAGGGAATTGCTGGTTGTGTCTGACAAGTCCCCTGCGAGCAAGGAATACAGAAGCTTCCCAGCTCCACCTGTCTCCCAGAATCCCATCTCCAGGAATGAATAGCTAACCCTCCCTGGTTAGCAGGAGGCAGCTCCCTGCATTACAATGCCCTCTTGTCGGGTTCAGTTCCTGAGGATTTACAAAAGCAATGCTCCAGTTGCCTATAAAGTATCCCCTCATCAGCACCTGGAGACTCCATGGGCAGGTATGGAACTGTCACCTCGGGAATATCAGAGATCATCCACACCCTGAACACTGAACAGCCTTGAGATAGGCTGTGCCAAGCATCGACACATGATAGGACCTGGCTGGGGCTGTAGTGGGTGCAGAGAAACCCCTCAGGACAGCAATAAGGAATGCCAAGCTGATGGACAATCCTCTGTTCCATGGGGTTGCCTGTGGTATGGTAAGCACAGGTCTGGATTCCTCCGTACCTTCCCTCCAGGCTGAGCTGTTTAAACACATACTCCAGGTGAGAGCTCCCACCATCAACCTCCTTGGGAAGAACCTTCCTCATCAGTGTTGAAACACTTCCCAGAACCTCCCCGGGCTACTTGATAGTGGCCCCTGTTGGCCAGCGCAAGGCAAGTAGTGTGGCTTCTCATTTCTTTTTCTGAAACAACTGAACCCAGAGTTGCTACACACTTAGTCTCCTTACAACTAAGTTTAACAGCCATAATTGTGAAATCATTGAGAAATTTTCATACTCGAAGCATTAGAAGCCATCAGTGAACAGGTTCAAAAAATTCATTAGAACTTTTAAGTGGTATATTTTAACTTAAGAAAAAACATTGGCATCTGTTAGAAGTTTACAAAGGAGAGATGAGCAGTGACGAGCTGTTCTGTTTTTGCTGTGGATAGATTAAGCTTCATAAGTCAAGAACTTAGAATCTGTGTCTCTCATTGATTTGCCATGGGGACATGTCACAGTACGGCCTTGCTTCTCCTTGATGCTGGGAAGGAGCAGATACTGCAAGTTATATAGATTTGGAATAGTTAGTGTGAGATAAAATTTCAAACATTTTCACTATTCACGGAAAAAGAAAACTGAGGTAAGTGATCATTGATGAGTTGGCTCAAAAAAAAATCCCACTTTATTGATTGCAAATCATTTGCTCCTTTGCCTTAAAACTAAACACAGAGACAAAAAACGTCAGTGGGGCTAAAGTTACGAAACACTAGTTGGAAGAGACCACGGCACGCAGTTCTCCCACCTGAAGTATGCATCCATCTGAGATAGGACACACACACACCCCAGGCAATGGTGCAGTCCAGGCATGCTGCCTCTGCCACTGTGGGGAATTTAGTAGAGCTGGAGGTGGGAGTGTTTCCTTACACAGGCATCCAATCCCAGAGGTTTGATTTGAAGCAGGATGCAGAGAGGTGAGAAGTGGTGGATGCTGGGTCGGATGCTCCAGGGCTTTTCTAGGTCTGTGCTAGAGATGAGCTAAGCTTATCCTCCAAGTATGTGTATCATGGCCACATGTGGGATGACCAGGAAGGCACCTGAGGCCTTCATGCACTCATTTCATGGATGTGTTTCCACACACCTCCACCCCAGGATTGTTAGGGACTCTGTAGAAGACAAATATCTCCAAATACTTAGAAGAATGCTGGAAAAGGAAAGTCCATGTGCCCTCTTCTCCAGAGAGGTCTTCTGCAGAGAGGTCTCCCACTCTATATCTGATCATCTTGTCTACTGTCACCATGAAGGGCACTGTCCTGACTGTTGACCCCACACAATTTGTAAACTGTGCATTAAGAATTCACATATATAACCAATCTGTTTCCATGAGGCAGATAAAGTTGAGATTATGATATGAGTATTACGTCAAGCCCTGAATATAGTCTGGAACAAAATTAACAAAGAAAAAAGCTAATCCTTGTTCTGCAAATCTTAACCCAAGGTCTGGGTGGAATTCAATATATTGCTGTCTGGGTGAGCTACTTTCATGATATGTGTCTGCTTCATGCTCCTTCCTTCCTCCTCCCTGAGGAAGCAGACGTCTTGCCATTTCACGTCCGCTGTAAGCTCATTGTTGGTGAAAAGATGGCTAAACTGGTCCATCACTTTGTCATAAAATACCGAGGACTTGTTTATCTGATCAATGGAGTCTCAAGCTGTTCCATGTTAATGGGCCAAAACCTAAAATGGCGAATTATTGACTCTCAGAGTTGCAGGGAGCTAACACTCAGCTCGGGTTTCCTGCTGGAAGATGACATATTGCAGCTGAATGGTTGGAGTCAAGAATGCCTGCCCTTTGCCTGTCTCTCTGGGAGATGCCTAAAACACTCAAGCCTTTCAAACTGAATTGTTAACTAGCTTTCTGAAAATCACATCTCCACACCAAACCCATGACTCCAATACATCAAGTCTACTCACACAAGCACACTATAGTGTCCAACTCCTGAGGCCTGACGCAGTAATCCAGGCATTTATCTTGGTTTGGTGTGAGCTGAGTTTGAAACCCAAGCATCTATCTATCATCCAACTATTCATCAGTTTATCCACTTAACAAGTTTTGACTGTGAGGGGAGAGCTATCCAAGAAATTAGGCTTAGTAACACAAATAGATCTGGGTCTGGCCAGAGCTTCTCGTGGTGGGGTCCGCCTGTAGGGGCCACAAGTACAAGCCTTGTCTACAGGGATTTTAGACCTGACTTTGACGTTGCCAAATCCAGGTTCAGGTAATCCTACATTATAGCCTGACCTCTCTGAATCTTGGCTTTCTTATCTGTAGGGAGGCTTCTTGTCAGCTCACAGAGTCTCCCTTGATGTCCATCCATACTCAACTACTGAGCATGTACCATTCACAGAGAAGGATGTGCTACCCTTCACTGGTGGGCTCAGCAGCCTGTGGAGTGGTCTGTTGCTCTCCACCACTCCGCTCACTGGATCTTATAGTTCCATCTATGCTTGCACGCAGCAGGCAGAGTAGCACCAGCTGGCCTTGGCCAGACGAATTCTTCTGATTGCTGCAGCCTAAGGCTAATGTTACAGGGTCTCATGGTGAGGAGAAAAATCCAGGTTTATTGCAGGAATGCAGACCTGTTTCATCTCCCATAACTGGAATGATAAGGCTAAAAGAGCCCCGGTGGTGTCTTTGATGGAGTCAGAGAGCTTCCCCACACCAGTTTCTGAGGAGTCTGCTGAAGGAGAAATGGAAAGTCAAGCCCTGTCTGGAAAGCCCAAGGTTGTAGGCTTGCAAGGTGTCTCATCCACAGAGAACGCTCACTTCACAGATACAAGCCTGGCAGTAGGCAGTTAGCAAACAGCTATGTGACTGCTCAGCCGGCTGGGCATATGACTGGTGGTGTTCACCTCTCCTCCAAGAAACACTGGCCTGCTCTTGCCTTCTCCTTATTGCCCAGCCCAGCCTTCTTCTCCTCTCCTGGGAAACCCTATGTCTTCCCTTCTCTACCTTGCACACAAGTGGCCTTTAAAGCAGTGTCTTCTTGTTCTGATCTGCTGGGATGAGGGTCCCAGGTCCCAGTAACACAGGATGAGGAGGTCTAGAGCTGGAGTGTGGAACAAGACAGGAACAAAGCAGCTACTACTGGGAACACGCTGCTGTAAGCTGCCGCCCACACCACTCTCACCACAAGGAGGAGTGCAGCAAGCTTTCTTTGCAGACTAGCTATGAACTGCCAGCCCACAAATAAAGACCGAGAGACTTATTATTAATTAGGAAAGCTTGGCCTTAGCTTACGCTTTTCCTCCACTACCCCTTATTACTTAATTAATCCATAGTTTTTCAAATCTACCTTCTATCAATGGCTTGGTTAACTCTACTAAAACAACACATCCAACTTGCTCTGAGTCTGCTGGTGAAATCTCACACCTAGATTCCTCCTCTCTCTCTCTCTCTCTCTCTCTCTCTCTCTTTCCCCAGAACTCCTCCCTATACCTCCTGCCTATCTATTGGCCATTCAGGGTTTTTTTTTTATTACACCAATCACAACAATAGATCTTCATACAATACACAAATATCCCATAACAGAGGAGACTGAATGGGGCATTGTGGTGACTTACGTCAGGGAATGGGAAAGGCTGATGTGTGACCTCTGCACCCAGCTAAATCACCATCTGCCAGTGCCAGTATCTCCACACACACTGGCCAGCAGAATCCCAAGTTATGTGTATCCCTATGATTTTTCCCCCATGAGTGGCCAGGTGTTAACTTTTATTGAAATCTGGCTTGCTTGTACCTTTAGGTCTTAATTATTTCACCCGTTAAAATACATTTCTCCAGCATCCACTAACGTTCTCAAGAAGGCTAGCCAAGAACTGTGGTAAAATCAAACTAAGTTAAAAATCATGCCAAACAATTACATGTATAAGAAGACTTAGTTTTGAAATTCTGTGATTAACCTGGATTTATCTGGGATTCTTTTAGTTCAAGCTTAGCCCTAAGGAGGAGAAAACTGATAAACCTGGTGGCTGAGAGCTATATCCACAGTGATGTGAGGGTGAAGCAGAAAAGATGTAACTTTGGGGCCAACCTGGGCTACAGAGTGAGTCTCTGTCTCAAGATAAAAATGCTATAGTTATGGCCCAGTGGAAGAACACTGGCCTTACATTCAAAGGGCTTTGCTTTCAATCCCCAGTACTAAAATTTAAAAAAAAAAAAACTGTGAAAACAAACCAAAAAAGAATGTATAAATGAAACGTAAACCTTATGGCTCCCTTTCAGGGGTAAGTTCACTACAGTTTAAACCTGGGTCACTAGCCACCGGCACCACTTACAGGGAGACACTCTATGTCCACAGCAAAGAACAAAATCCCCCAATGAAACGCCTGTAAGAGGCAGTGTTCATAAACTGAGCCTCAAATGAAGACCAGCAAAGCCAGGGGACAGAGTTAAAGTGAGACCAGGAGACTGAATTAGAGAAAGTCAGAGAGACAGAGTTAGAGATAGTCAGGGGGGATAGAGATAGGGAGAGAGAAAGGCAGAGAGAGAGACAGAGAAAGATACACAGAGCGAGAAAGA
>NC_022021.1:51740653-51754221 GCF_000317375.1 Microtus ochrogaster
AGAGACAGAGAAAGATACACAGAGCGAGAAAGACAGAGAGACAGAGTTAGATAGGGAGAGAGAAAGGGAGAGAGAGAGAGAGAGAGAAAGAGAGAGATCAGAGAGAAGAAAGATGGAGAAGAGTCAGAGGGACAGAGACACAGAGAGACCAAAAGACAGAAAAATAGAAAGAGAAACAGAAGACAGAAAGGAACCCAGAAAAAGAAAGTCAGAGAGGACAAAAAGACAGAGACTGGAGAAGAGAGATGGGTAGATGAACAGAAAGACACACAGTGACAGGGATAGACAGAGATAGAGAGTCAAACGTGACGAAGTGGACGACCTGATGCAGAAGTCAGACAGACAGATGAGTCAGGTAAACGGACATGGAACAATAAGAGAGAAAAAGGATGATGTGAGAAACAGAGAAATGGGAACAGAGAGACTGAGAGTCAGAGAAAGAGAAAGTAGAAAGGAGAGAGAACCGGGAGGAAGAGATGGGCGCAGCTTCTTCTGCTCCTTTGAGACTATTCAGGAATGACTTGAAACCCTTTGCATATGTGACAAGGAATCTGCTATTCACACCATCCCCTGTAGATGCCTCCATCCCAGATCCTCTGGGAGATGACAACAAAATCCATATTTAATTAGGGGGCAAGGAGAGCATCCCTCATGATGCTCCCCATATTCCTGTTCACATTCCCTCCAGTCGGGTCCCATCCCCTCTATCATGAAAGCATTCACCAGGTTTTCCAAAGCCCTACCACATCCTACCTCCCGGAGGCTGGGACACAGACAGCCACAGATCACCCAGTGTGGGGAAGCCCTGATTCCTCTCCCTGTGATGGGATGATATCTGGCCAGATAAGCAAGACCACGTTTGACTGATGGCTGCTGCCTGCAAGTCCCCAGAGTTCCTGTCACCCACACGGCCACCACCGAGAGAATTGGCCTCTGGAGGCGATTTGATCTAATAGAGGCGCATCTTCAAACATGGGTAATAGAACAGCACACGGGTCAGTTCAGCAGTAAAACCTCAAAGACCATCCCGGCCAGGCTCCAGGGTGTCATCAGCAACACGAGCCTCATAAATTGGCCCTGAGCTCCCAGGAGATATAGGGGTCTGGCTTTATGGTCACACCGACACTCAGTCACCGGGGACATGATCGCCAGGGGATAAGGTCATGGAACTCTGAGATGGTATCGACGCTTAGCCCTAAAGCAAAGAGCAAAGTGATAACAAAATTGGAGGTGGGTTGGGGGGGGGGGTCGCAATAATCCATCACTGCACCTGTGCAGGGGACCAGGAAAAGCAGTATTGATTTTCTTACAGGCCAGTGCACAGATTTGTCGGACAAAAGAATAGAGATGTCAACCCCAGAATCTGTTGGCAGCCATTGCTGTGTGCAGCCTGAAGCCTGCCTCGTGGAGGCCCAGAGCACTTCACACACTGAATTCAGAAGGAACAGTGAGCTTTATTCCAGAGAGACAGATATGCTGGTCTCGTGGGAACGGGTGTGGCACCAGCTGTGAACACATCCCGTGAGAGGCACCTCCCTGCTCTCAGCCCCACTGGTCTAGAACACCCACCGCCTGGGTTAGGGGTCCCTGAAAGATAGCTGATATTGACTGGCTTTAAGACTCCAACTGATGAGCAGTTTGGTATTTCAGAGATGAGTCAATGGAATTAATTCTACCTTGACATCAGCTGAACCTGACTAAGCATTAGTCCTTAGCTGTTTTCTCTGCCCAAGGTGATGAGAGTCAGAGCCCTTGGGCCTTAAGTGCCTCAGAGAAATACATCCAACCTGTGCACACCCACGGAGGCTGCAGAATAGGTGTCGGAAGATCCACACATCTGGAAAGAGTGATATTAATTTGTTGTGCTGAAGGTAACAGCTCCTCTAGACCTCAGCAGTTATCTGAAATTCTAGAGAAAATGGATCCGTTTCCCAGTACATTACACTTAGCAGTCTTCCCTACGCTGGTCAGCGGGAGTCACAGGACGAGTGTTGGGGGGATCCCATCAGGAGCCAAGCTGCCCTCTTGTAGCCTGAACCCCTTGAACTCAAGCTCACTTAAAGTTTCTGTTAGACATGTTCAGTTCATTAAGGGTTATAAAGCTGATAAATCTGAGAACTTTGAAGGTAGGAGAGGCCAGCATTTCCATCTCGTACAATGGGTTCCCAATAGTACGGCCAGTATGAACGCGTCTAACTCACAGCTGAGTATTCACGATTCACACTCTCAAGTTGGTTCTTTTACATAAATTCCTTAATCAGCCTTGTGCTGTCTCTGTTGCCTCAGATGGATTTACAGGGCACCTGGCCTCAGTGTTAGGTGACCCCTGACCTCCTGCTTCCACTCTCCAGCTCGCTGAGAACTTCCCACCGATGAGCAAAGAATACTTGCCGAGTCTAGTGATCTCAGGATCATGGACATGCATCATAGTCTGGGGGATGCACCATGATGTTGCTTCATCGTGAAGAGCTGTGTCAGTTGGGGCTTGGAGTCCTTTGAAGCCATCTGTTGAACCTGGGGTATGTATGTCTGGGCACATATGGGCTCTGCCTGTCTCTGTTCATGAGGCCCAGGAAACTGTCCTAGCTAAGTACTTGTGGCGATGGTGTAGGTTTGACCTTATGTCCTCCCCACTGTCTAATGACTGTCAACATGTTGTAACAAATGAACAGGTCACGTATTACCTGATACCACCTGAACCATGTCGTGCACAAACCTCCTCCTCTCTCCCATCAGTAGGCCCCAGCATCAGGTTCCCCCTGGAGACTGTCCCTTCCTTTATATCTCCTGACCCAGGGACACCTCCAGATGAGGATGTGTTTTTGAACTGATAGCAGAAACAAAGGAAAAAATATTCCCAACAGTGTCTAAGTTGCTTTTCTATGTCTGTGATAAGATACCATGACCAAAGCAACCTATAAAGAAAAGCATTTGGAGCTGACAGTTTCAGGGGGCCAGTCTATGACCATCACGGCAGTGAGCATGACAACAGAGGGGTGGTCACCTACAGGCGGTGTAGTTTATTTGACACTCTCATGTTTATATCATAAAACACTGTGAAAATGGGATTTATTTTGGCTCTGGGGATCACACTCAGGTACTTGCATCTGTAAGCCAAGTACTTCACTGACTGAGCCCAAGATTTTACAGTTGTCCATGCATCAAGATTAAGGATGAGCTTGGTAGGGAGAGAAAGTGATGATCAAAAACTTAGAGTGAGCTAGGATAAGCCCTTGATTCCAAGTCCTGAGTTCAAGTCTTAGTGTCACCATGGTGACCCTTACATTGTACAGTATAGTGTAGATACACCGACTTTGGACAGCCCTCCCACCTGTCAGTCATCTGTGTAGTAGTAGGAGTGGCGGTGCTGAGTCCTCAGCACCCCGGCCGCCTGCTAGCTTATGCCCCGAAATAATTACATGGACACTGTATTCTTTTAAACACTGCTTAGCCCATTATATCTAGCCTCTTCTCGGCTAACTCTCGCACCTGGACTAGCCCATTTCTAATAAAGTGTGTAGCACTGAGGTGCGCTTACCGGGAAGATTCTAGCCTACGTCCATCCTGGGCTGGAGCTTGATGGTGTCTGCCTCAGAGAGCAGAGCTATCGCGTCTGCCCGGGAGAGGGTAGCATGGCGTCTCTGAGCTCACTTCCTCTTCCTCCCAGCATTCTCTTCTGTTTACTCCACCCACCTATGTTCTAACCTATCAGGGCCAAGCAGTTTCTTTATTTAATTAACCAATGACCTTCCTCCATCACATCTGAAAGCTGCCCATGTCCTCCTTGGGACCTCATCTAGGCAAGGACTTTCCAGGACCTCTTCCTACATTTCGTCCTCCACAAGCCAAATTTACATTTGAGCCCCGAAAAAGGATAGGAATCTCCCCTTTAGTATTAGCTCCCCAAGTGGCAAAGTCTAGGACTCCAACACTCACTGTTTCTGGAAAAATACATGAAGCTGCCCATCCTAGGCAGCCCCCATCTCCCCATTGCTTCTTTCTACCACCAGCCATTCTGCAGCACTGCAGCGGGTGCATGGGGGTCCAGTAAGACTCATTTATGCACTTTTCTTTTTTGTGTTGTTGAAGGTGCCTAGCAGAGTGCAACCTTGTGATAAGCTGGTGAGCTCAGGCCTCCAGCACAAGAGTAAAACACACTACTGTGTGCCTGGGGGGCTTGCTCTCTGAACCCCTCAGGTGACGGAATGTCGTTTTGAGTCATTGGGAGACCATCTCTTCATTTCACAGAAGCCAAATCACATTCCAGTTGTTGGCTAAGAATCCCTAATCTGAAAGTCCAAATGCTCAGAAACCTGAAATATCGACATGATCTTCACACCACAGGAAGAGAGCCCATGCAACCTCTCATTATAGACCACAGTTTAAAGAAATCACACTAAATATAGTCCACCAATGGGGCTGAAGAGAGGGATCAGTGGTTAAGAGCACTGAGTGCTCTTCCAGAGGACCCAGGTTCCATTCCCAGCACCCACATGGCAGCTTACAGCTGTCTAAAATTCCAATTCCAGGGAACCCAACACTCGAGGCAAAACACCAAATACACATAAAATAAAAATAAATACATTTAAAAATGTTACACCAAATACCTTTAACCCACATGTGCAGGAAAACACAAAACATAAATAAATTTTTATTTTGGAATCTATTATCATCCCTAAGATGTCTCTTACTTATATACAGATAGTACAAAACACAAGAAAAAAATCTGAAGTCCAACACTTCTGATCCCAACTGTTAGCACAAGCAACAATCAAACTGCATTATTTAACAATAACCCCAAATGGAACTGAGCAACGTCTTACCAAAGACCCAAGAGGACACTGACCAGTGTAGTCACAGCCCACAGAAGTGTGTCATGATAATAAAGCATGGTCTGGGTAACAGTGTTGAGGTGGTTGGTTGAAGGATCTCCACGATTGCACACGCTGTTATAATTTCATGGACAACTTCTTATACTCCAACCAAGCAAGACGTCTTCCTCCACCTTCCCCTGCAGTTGCTGTATTTTCTAGGAGAAGACAGGGGAATGGGAAGCTGAGATCATTTTCCTAGGTTCTCTTGGCTCCTCATGGTACCACAACCCCAGGAGGAGAGAGACAAGTGTGGATGCAGGCATAGACAGATTAATTACCTGCCCACCTGTCTATTGTTAAGAGAGACCTTGTGTTCACAGATAGTTACACAATTGCTGAGGCCTTGAAGACACGGAAAATGTTCATACGAACCTATCTATGCCTAAGCGTGATCAAAGCAAGACCGTTGCCCTCAGTTACAACACACTTAGATGATACACAGTTTGAAAGTGTGCAGTTTGATGGTGCCTGATCAATGTGTGCACCCATGTACCATAGCAATATTGAACACCCCTTAGAAGGTCCCCTCCTGCCTTCCCAGCAGGGCTCCTCCTGCCAGAACTTCCATCAGCCTCAGCTGCTCAAGGCCTCTTTGCAGAGCCAAGGAGCTGATAGTGTTCTGCCTTCTTTTGCTGAATGTGTCCATGAGCTTCACCTGGGCTCTCACTGTCTGTGGCTTGTTTTGTGAGCATGCAGTTTCTTTAACCCACTATGTCGGATGAACTTTTAGAGAACTCCCATATGAGGACCATTATAAATCAATGTGCTCAGAATATGTAGTGGTTTGGATGAGATTGTTCCCTCCATAAGCTTGGGCTTTTGAACTCTTGGGTAATCCGTTGGTGACACTGTTGTGGAGGTTCAGGAGGTATGTCAGTGGGGGTGGTCTTTGGGTGTTTATAGTCTCACCCCACATCCCGTTCATTCTTTCTGCCTTTTATTTGAGATTGAGGATATAAGCTCTCTGCCTCCTGTAGCCACGCCTCTCTACCATGACGGATTTATATCCCTCTAAAACCATAAGCCCAAATGAACACTCTCCTATAAGCCACCTTGGTTGTTTTTTTAATTACATCAGCAGAAAAGTAACTAAGACAGAATGCTTCGTAAAATGTTTTCTCAGAAAGAAATTTCACTTCTCACAGGACCATCAGCTTCTAGCAGTCTCCAGGCTGAGTCACAGATGCTGGGGCAGTTGTTGTTTCTCTGTTAATGTGTTTTATTTTGTTTCATTTTGTTGTTTCTTTGTTAATGTGTGTTATTTTGTTTCATTTTGTTGTTTCTCTGTTAATGTGTTTTATTTTGTTTTGTTTTGTTGTTTCTTTGTTAATGTGTGTTATTTTGTTTCATTTTGTTGTTTCTTTGTTAATGATGTGTTTATTTTGTTTTGTTTTGTTTGAGATAAGGTGTTCAGCAGCCCAGGCCAGCTTCCAACTCACTCTGCAGATAAGGATGACCTTGAATTCCTGTCTTCCTCGGTCTGCTTACCTTCAGGTACCAGGAAGACAAGTGGAGCCACCACGCCAGTCTGATGGCTCTGTGGAGAATGGTCAGGACATTTCCACAAAGGTTGTAGAAGTTTTGATGCTCCAAACTTCTGACTTAATTTGCTATTATTTCTTCTACATCTCAACTTTAGCTCTACTAGCATCTATGTTCTATCTTACTGTGACTTCAACTAGCATAACTCTGATTTCAAAAAAGAAAGAAAGAAAACACTGTTGAGCACTTTTTGATGGAACAATCTGACAGATGACGACCACGAAAGCCATTTGAATAACCTGCCCTGGTTACACTGTAGACGCGCCTACATATGTCATGGACACTGGTGCCTTGCAAGACATACCCCATGTGGGTATTTTTTCTTTCTTGTCTCTCTGCTTATTTTCTCTGTGATGTTTTTTTGGAGTACCAAGACTTTTTATTTTGATAATTGAAGATTTAGTATAACTTTTTATTATCTGGGGATTTGTTACTTTAATATCCTTCCTAAAAAACATTTGCATACTACCAGGGTATCTGCTTCTAGTAATTGTGCAGATTTTAAGTTGGGGTCTGTGATCAGGCTCCAACTATACTTGACTATGCCATTGGGCTGTCTCCATCCACGTCGAAGGCCACAGAATCCAGGACCATGACTCACTTCAGTGTTCCTATCAGAGAATGGGTGAAAGAACACTGCCCAGGGCTCTGTTCCAGTGGTTTATTTCTCCGTCCTTGTGCCAAATTTGTTTCTAATAACTATTGCTCTCTGCAACATGGAACCCAATAGCGTGGATGAGATGCTTTCCTTTATCCCTCACCCTTGGAGGAAACACTATTTCACCTTTGATGGCGATGTCTTTTAATTCACAGATACATTTTGCTGGGCCAGCAAAATGGCTCAGAATATAAGGGTGCTTGCTGCTAGGCCTGGCTACCTAAGTTTGATCCCTGGAACTCACACGGTGGAAGGAGAAAGCAGATTCCTACAAACGGTCCTCTGATTCCATGTTCATGTTGCCATGGTATGCACATGTGTATGCCCAAGCATCTGCACACATGTACACTTGTATTCACACACAGTAAATAATTAACTAATCAAACACAAATGTAAAAGAATGCCTTTCACCCAATGCAGAAGTCCCTCCTTTTCCTAGGTTGCTTCATCAGGACCAGGTGCTCACTCTGTGAAATGTTCTTTTTTATATTGACTGAGCAAATTATATTTTTCCCCTTTATTTCATTAAGATTATGAATTAGATTATCTGGTTTCTGAGTGAAAATCGACCTCGTATGATTGGGTTAAACCCTGTTGTTTTTTGCTTTTTGCTCACCATATGTCATATTTTTGGCATCCGTTCTTAGCTCATATGCTCTATTTTGACAGGGATATTCCAAACTGATGGGAGAAAGGACCACCAGATGCTAATATGAGATGACAGAGGAGACAGAATCATCTCACAGATTTGAAGTAACCACCACAGAAACAGTTTTATGAGCAATTACAAAAACACACTAAATAAGGGAAAAATAGTATCATAAAAAAGGCAGAAATATAAAGAGCCAAACAAACTTGATAACTTAAAAAATAAAAGCATTTGTGATTTTGTTTTTATTTATTATTTGTTTTGTTTATTTCTAACCACCTTTTCCTAAGTTTCCATTTTTCTGTCTCAAGCCCTTTTCTTCTATGCTACCTTGGGTGGGAAGTCTATCTGAGGAGATTAACAGGATGGCCACTGAGTACAGTGACAAGCAGAGAGTTGTGGCACACCCAACGGAGTGAGAGCACTGGCTACACAGAGCAGTGTGCCCAGAGGATAGCAGAAGCCAAGGGATCTTCCCAGAAGTAACTGTCCCTCAGTCTCCATAGCTCCAGGACCACTGAGGCCCAGAAGACAAGATGCTGTGTAACTGAGGCCCAGAAGACTGGTGTGTAATTCCTCTTTTTTTGTTGTTGTTGTTTTTTTTTTTTATCTTCACTTGGAATAGCAGATTGCATCTCTCCCATCCGATCAAAGAGAAGATAGAAAAATAAATGGTAGCTACCCAAAAAACCCCTGCGAAGGTCCCTGGCAGCTTCTATAACCCTCAGCATTTGACAGTGGGCAGGAGCGGCATTATGTGGTGCCCCCTAGTGTTGTGGCTTTCCTGCAGGTCAGAAAATCCAGACTCCATAGCCCCTGGCAGCTGCTTCCAGGCAGGTCTGGATGAGCCATTATTAGCTGAGGCCACAGCCAGAGCTGTCATTCATCACCCTGGAACTGGTTTGACTCTGAAGATCTGATAGATGCCTGGAGATCTTCCAATGACCATGGCGTGTCTCTCAGCCTCCTCCCATCCTTCCATCTCAAGTCTACCTTGTTCCTGTCTGAACCTTACCCTAAGCCATTGCCTGCTCATCCTCTGGATCTGCCTCTGACAACTGTCATGTTATGAGCTGTTCTGTCACTTCTGTGGCTCAGCCTACCGAGCCCTTGGCTGCTGAACAGCCTGCCTCTCTGTGATGTCTCTGGCACATCATGCCAACCACTCTGCTGCCTCCGCCCCTGCTACTCTGTTTCTATCTGTTACCAGCTCATCCCATTCTGCTACAGTTCACTCCATTCTGCTAAACGTAAATGTATGGTCAGCTTCAGTCATCACCTTTACACAGCCTAGACTCACCCAGGCAGAAGGCATCAATGAGGAACTGTCTACCCTGGGTTGTCCTGTAAGCCTGTCTATGAAATACTGTCTTAATTATTGATGTCGGAAGATCCAGCACACTGTGAGATGCACCATTCCCTAAGCACTAGCCCTGTACAGACTGTTTGAAACTGCCATTCCAAGACTGCAACAAGCAGCTATAATTGTTGTGTAGTCTCCTCAAGGAATCTGTGAAATATTCAAGATGGATAGTCTTGAGCTTAAAGGTGGTTCAGCTGGCTTTTTTAATAGTCTCTTGGTCAAAATACACAAGGAGGCAAAAAAGCGTCTGAAAGATGCTAATTAGGGAGTCAAATTTTTCCAACCCAAGGTCTTTTCTACATGAAAATGAACATCAGGAGTATTTACTTAAGGAACTTAATTCTTAACTGGGTGTGGTGTATGCACCATTAATCCTAACCCTCTGGAGGCAGAGGCAGCAGGGCGCTGTGAGTTTGAGGCCACACTAGTCTACACAGTGAGTTCTAGGCCAGCCAGGGCTGCACAGTGAGACCCATTCTCTCAAAATAAAAAGAGAATCATCATTAACACTGACAGTGATTCTATCTATCAGATTACAGCAACGCCTTACCCACTGCCAGCTCTGAATGCACCCCGAGTTTTTCTCATCAGTCCCATCCATCTGGGGTGCGAGGGAGGTAGCTGTGCATTGTTCTCAGGTCCTTGTTCAAGGTTTGGGTGTTAGATCTTGCGGAGGCCACCACTATCCCTACCAACCTCATCCATTTCAGAATTACCAGTCTTTGACTGGCAGTTAGATGAAGTTTACCCTGAAAAGAAGGCAAAGAACCCTCAGACAGCAACATGGAATAATATGACTGCTGCCAAGAGCTACCCCGAAATACCTCCCTGTTTCAGGCCATCTCCCCTAGTTTTCTCCTCTGGCTCGAGGTCACATCCTCTGGATCTCTAGCTCACATCTCTCCTACAAACAGCTCCCCCTTGCTACATCCTATCGAGGTTAAACCAACAGAGTTATGCCTGCAACACAGAAGGATAGCTGGCTTCTTACTTCACAAGGGCTTGGGTCATGTTTATTTATTATGTATATTTATTCTCAGTATTGTTATTAATGTTAACAATCTGCTTATTTAAACAAAATCGTCTATTTTCTTATACTCCTTAGAACAGATCCAAGCTAAGAGACCTGCAGGGAAATTTAACAGATGTGCATGTATGTTCTTCTCTTGCAAGATGGGCTCAAAGCCTAGGGTTAGTCAATGTTTTGTGTTGTGGGGATTTTATTAAGGAGATCGGTACTTTATATAAAATTTCTCACAACAATAATAATAACAGAGTGGTTCTTCTATCTCCACATATTCTGCTGTTGCTTCTATTATTCGATTTTTAATTTTTTTACATGTATGGGTGCTTTGCCTGTGTATATGTCTGTATATCATATAGATGCCAGGTTCTCTCAGAGGCCAAAAGAAGTTCTTGGGCCCTTGAAACTCCTGAGTTATAGATAGTTGTGAGCTGCCAAGTGGATGCTGGGAATAGAACTCTGGTCCTTAAGGGATGAGCCGTCTCTCCAGCCCTGAACTTTGCGTCTACCAGTTCATGTAAACATTTAAGCCAAGCTTAAACACCAGTTCCACTTTATAGCCTAGTTAGTGATACTGTCTTAGGGTCTGAGACAGTATGAAGATATAGGGGTCTCGTATGTACAGTCGGTGTCTCTGAGTTGATTTCACTTAAGAAAACCCCCACCTAGGGCTGCAGGAATCTGAGGCCAAGGTCTAGGAAATAACAGGAAGTATGCTGTCTCAGCCAGTTCAAAGAGTCTGAAAACATCAACAATTTAATAGTTGTTAAAGTGAGAGTCATGAGTCTTTCACTACAGGTCTCTGGTTTCTGAGATCTCTGTCCATCCTGGGTAGAGATTAAACATCACAGGAGAGACAAAACTGCAGGATCAGGGCTGGACACCTTTGGCTATCAAAGACTATGGCCATGCCAAGGCTAGCAGGGAGAGTGTCCTCCAGCCTTCATGAGAACCACAAAGGAGATGCTGACAAGGTGTGGGAGGAAAATTCCATGGCAGAGAGGAGATATAGCAAGCAGGGTGGTCACCAGCCATCCCTGTCATGTATCTGTACCAACTGAAGCCTGAGCCAAATGTAGAACAAACAAGCATTCAGATGGGCTGTGCCAACTCACAGGAGTTGCCCTGCGCTGAGAAGAACCTGCTGTCACAAGCCTCACTTAGCTTCAACGGTAAGAAGATGGCTGGAAATACTGGGGCGTCTACGCTTACATCAAGACTCATCAGAAATAAATGCTACCCCAGCCCTTGACAGATTAAGTGGGGAAAACCAACAGGGTTTGTAAATCAAAGTAGATAAATGATTGGGTAATGGCTATCTAGCAAACTACTTTTCCAAGGATGAAGAATACTGTCTCGTAGAATAACAAGCAAACACTATAAAAATAATCATATCCCAGTACCCAAAGAAACCATTAGTGAACATACTGAAAGCTGCCTTTATGCCACAGTTAAGGGACAACAACGAGAAATTAAAAGCAAATAACAAATTTAAACTGAAGACCAATTATGCAGTTTGAAGAACAGAATCCTAACTAGCTATTCGGAGAGGAAACAGAAATCCCAATTAAAGGCTAACTTTTTAAAGTAAAATGAGAACCTGACACATGAAAATGAGGATGTGGGAAACCAGTCTAAAGAAAATGTCAGCACTTCGCTGTTTATTTTAATGGGAAAATAAATGGCTGTGGATCTCCCCTTGTGCAGACAGAAGGCTCTGTCTGTGACGGCCAACGCTGTGGAGAAGGACATTTCTGCAAGTTATCATCCCAGGACAATGGAAAATGGGGTGAAGAAGCCCAAGATAGCCACCGTCTCAGAAGAGCCAGGCTGTAACTGTGTGTATTCAGAGCTCTTTGAGGGAATGCATTTTTATGTTAATTTCCAAAAAAAAAAACCATTCTTTAGGAAATAAAGTGGTCCTGGCCTCTTCTGGAACTTTCTAGAACTCACAGAATGTCTGCCCAGCATGCACAGCAGGAAATTGACCTAACTCAATGTTCCATTGTGTCTCCAAATCTTTTTTGTTAAATTCAGGACAAAGACCAAACCTGGAACCAGAAAGCCCAGCTTTCCCTGGAACCCTGCTGCAAAGAGCCTATCACCATGCTTGATGTAGCCAGTTCCTTCTCCCCATCACTCAATATCCCCTGATTATTTCCAAGGGAATACTGGGTCCTGAAACCCCTACACTCCTGTTCACTGTGGACAGCACTGGGTCCTGAAACCCCTACACTCCTGTTCACTGTGGACAGCACTGGGCCCGGAAACCTTTACACTCCTGGTCACTGTGGACAGCACTGGGCCCTGAAACCCCTACACTCCTGTTCAGTGTGGACAGTACTGGGCCCTGAAACTCCTACACTCCTGGTCACTGTGAACAATATTGGGAAACACACTATCCACTGAGGCCATATCTTGTGTTATGTCTCCATATTCCTGTTTGTGACTCCAGTGTCATGTCTGTTCATCCATGTCCCTAGTAGGAGTTGGGATATTTCTTTGCCAGTGGGAGCCTGGTATCTAATTTTGTCTATCAAGGCTAGATGTTAGTGACTCAGATTTCCTTTTGGAGGCTGGGTGTTCCTCTCTCCAGGTCAAGAGCATGGAGTTCTGGGACACTGGAGGAGTAGCTCCTTCATTTGCTTTCCCTAAGGCCACAGGTGAGGTCATGTATAGGAGACACATCGGTGAACCGCCAACCCCGAGTGGCCTTGAGTTAGGTGTGTCTGTGTCCTGGCTTGGCATTTCATGGCTGTTGTACCAGCTCTTCAGGAAGGAAGCCTCGGGATGTGTGCTGTATCAGTTCGTTGTCTCCCATTCACACCAAGGTCGTAGGAAGACGAACAAGCACCTACATGCAGTGTTCCACCGGTTACGAATACACGTGAAAGCAAATCATGGACATACTTCACCGACACCCTAGGTCTGGTCCAGCTCCCTAATGTCAGGAATTCTAAACATGCCATGAAGATTCGAGGAGCCATTGTGACAGGTCAGTTGGTCACTTCATCCATGGCGAAAGGAACTGGGTCACTTCCAGCCTGACTCTGGGACTCCAGGAGTGTGACCTGACTGGTGCTGGAGGTTGTTTAACCTGAGATTGCCCAGGAACACTGCCAAGCTGGACCGCATCTTACTGTGGTGATCTGAATGAGAATGACAACATGGATCTGCTTGGTCCTCAGGTGGTGGAACTATCTGGAAAGGTATCAGTGGTGTGGCATAATTGGAGGAGGTATACCACTACCCGTGGGCTTCAAGGTTTCAAAAGCCCATTCCTCTCTCTCTCTCTCTCTCTCTCTCTCTCTCTCTCTCTCTCTCTGTCTCTCTCTCTCTCTCCGTCTGTGTGTGTGTCTCTCTCTGTCTCTGTCTCTGTCTCCGTCTCTGTCTCTTTCTCTTTTTTGGGACATGTTTTTTTCTGTCCTCATTCTCCTAGGATCTTCCTCCTCCTGTTT
>NC_022021.1:51754346-51765632 GCF_000317375.1 Microtus ochrogaster
CTTTCTCTCTCTCTCTCTCTCTCTCTCTCTCTCTCTCTCTCTCCCTCTCTCTCTCTCTCTCTCATCAGATAGATTTTTGTTCTCGGCTACTTCTCTAGTCCCATGCCTGCTTGCCTTGCCTGCCTGACTGATGATGGCTGCTACTCTCCCTGCCACGATACTAGAACTGTGAGTCACAAATTAAATGCCTTCTTTTATAGTTGCCTTAGTCATAGTGTTTTGTCAGGGCAACAATAGTTAAGACGGTTACATTTCACAGCAAAGGTGCTTGGCTTTTCCCACCTGCCACCTCAGCCTTCACTCCTGCCTCTCACTCAGACCTTCCGTGTGTTGGTTTCAGAAGCTTGGAGAAAATACTTTGTCAGAATCCAAGAAAGAATTAGACCTCCTCACAGGCTCAGCTCTAGGCGAGCATGAAGCTTGGTTCTCAGGCAACAGGGTGACGAGGAGGTAATTCTGATGAGGTATCACTATGCATGGTTGTGACAGTAAGAACCAGGTTGCAGGGCAGAAGGCTTTCAGTGATGGTGGAGAAGAAGGACATGCCAACAGGCCCCTCCGCCCCTCTTAGAGGGCTCCTCACCATTGAGAGTACAGGTTACTAGAAATGGCTCTGTGAAGACACTGTTGGGAATGAATGATGCCAAGGAGTTGGATGGGGGGCAGCTGTTTTAAATTCTCTGTTTCTTAATCATCAGTTCCCAGTTATCTGTTGCAAGAGGAGGGGAGCAGGGTGATGAGTAATTAAATACCATGTACATTTAGCTTTAAAATGACCTGCACTGGAAAGAGAGAGGAGAGAGAGAGAGAGAGAGAGAGAGAGAGAGAGAGAGAGAGAGAGAGAGAGAGAGAGAGCGCTTTCTGAGTTACTAAATTTCTCAAAATTTTAAATTCTTTAAATTGGCAAATAGAATATATTTGAATATCGACTTTTAGTCAGATAGTAAAAAAGTCAAAGATTGCTATCCATCCCCACTCTGCCTTGCAATTAGCCATGTTGCTCATTGCTCTTCTTATTGTTGCTCTGTGTCTCAATAATACACTCCTGATACTGCTTACAGATTTGTCAGTTCGGGGTGTTATTTACTGACAGGGAGGCTGTGGTTCCTCCCTCACCCCCTCTGACTGATGGACTCTCTGCACCATCATTAGATCCTGGGCTGATCACTTTCCTGACACGGCTGGAGTGTTACTATTTGTTCTGTAAATCGTAGAGAGCCTACATGGTTTCCCATTTCTTGGATGTTCTCCCTCTATCTCGTTCCTCTTCTGCCTCCCAGATTCCCTTTCTGTTTCGCTTCCTGTCAATTGTGCATTTCGTTACACAATCATCACTCAGCTGTCTTGACTGATTATAACGCCTAGAAAAAGCAATTACAAACAAGAGGAATCTTTTTCCTTCCCTTTCATGGATCTTTGGGGTTTTTTTGGAGTTTCTGATTGCATTGTTTTTATGGATCCTGCTGCTGTCTTGTTGTTAAGATCTGACATTTTATATGTATCTATCTATTTATTTATTTGTTTCTGATTTTTGAAACAAAGTCTCAGTGTATAGCCTAGGCTGGCTCTGAATTCATATTGCCACCCAAGCTGTCCTCAAAGCTAAGATGCTCCTGCCTCAGCCCTCTAGAGGCTAGGTTCAAGAACGTGTTCTACTTTGTCCAAATAGTATCTGATGTTTTAAAGGCATTATCAAATCAATGAGGCAAGTCAACAACATATTTTTTCTCCTCAGAGATGCTGCTTTGGTAGAACTGTGTTCTTGCCTTGCTGCTCTCTTCACGTTAAAACGGTCACCCTAGATGTTAGACTTACCACACCCTGAGCTGTGCCCGCTCTTGCCCCAGGTCTGTGTCTTCTCAGTGGTTCTCCTGATTTCTCCATTATTTCGTTATAACATATCCTCTGTAATACCCAAAAATGGTCCGTGTTTCTCTCTCCAAGCCATCTTCCCTTTGTGTCTGCATGTTTCTGTGTCCAAGTCTCCCTTTTATGAAAGGACTGAGTCGCGCTGGATCCAGCTCATCCTAAAATCTTTGTTTTCTTTTGATTACCCATATAAATGCCTTATTGACAATAAGGCCGCACTCAGAAGAACTGCAGGTTAGGACTTGGGTATCTTTTAGGGAGACAGAGTTATACCCACAGCACTGCATTGCCTCAACTTCACCTCTCCGGTCCCCAGACTCACCCCAGCTACATGCCTGCATTTCCTCTGTGACAACTGTGGCATTGGCCACCACACCTTTGTGCTTTCTGAAGATGGTCTTTGTCAGCTTAGGGGCTGGTAAGGTAGCTCAGGGGGTAAAGGCTCCCATATGGTGGGAGAAAACACCTGACCGGACTCCCCGAGTTGACATCAGACCTCCATACACATGCCTTAACATGTGGACAGTGCACATGCATGCACACATATACATACACAAATCTCATTAGTGAGAAGAAGGGTCTGTATAGAAACAAAGTAAGGGTGGGAGAAAACTTGTGAAGAAGAAACATATTTTAAAATAATTGCTGTGGAGTTGAGAGAGATAGATGGTTGAGAGAAGTTACTCTCCAGGAGACCTGGGTTCAGTTCTCAGCACCCCATATGGTGATTCAAAACCATCTACAACTCCAGTTCCAGGGAATCTGATGCCCTCTCCTGAACTCCAAGGACACCAGGCATAGGTGTGGCTCACATACGTGTGCATCAAAACACTCATACACAGAAAACTAAAACAAATTTTAAAAATATTAAGAAATTAAGATTAAACAAAATAACCATAGAATACTGTGACAGTCTCTTGGGCCTCTACAGGGACTTTTCTTGTGGGTTGTTTCAAATTTCCTTTGTTCTGAATCCTTGGAATGAGCTAAACCCACGTGCTTTATTTAAAAACAAAACAAACAAACAATAAAAGAACTGCTCAGACCCATCAGTAACCCCTCGCTCAAAGAAACGAGCTGCCAGCAGCTCAGAAGAGTGCACAGCAACCTCACGTTTGCACATCTGTGCAGAACACTCAGCGGGACGTATAGTGTTCTTAGCGCAGCTCAAAGAAAGTGTGCTTGGTGACCCCACTTGTGCTCCTGACTCTGAAGCCACCCCAACTCAACATTCCAGCAAACGTGGCCACATGATGGCCAGCGTGTCAGCCAAGGTTGCTACCTCCCCATCACAGTCTGCTTGCCAAAATGTTCTCTGAAATGATGGCTTTATGATTAAACCGCCTAGACCCTCCCTGCACCTCCAGAGATATGCTCTGAACTCTGTCAGTTAGCTGGAACCTTTGTGTCACGAGACTACTCTCTCAAAAGCCTTCAGGGTCTGGGTGGTGCAGAGTGACCCTGGGAGCTGCCTGCCAGGGAAAAGACAAAGCCTCTTAATAAACAACGGCTTTAAACACACGTGTCAGGGTGATACTGTCTGGGTGCAGGCATGACAGGTAAGCTAACCGCCTTCAGGTGGGATAGCTTTACCACATTTCTAAAGGCTTTAGAAAAACTGAAACATGAAATGACAACTTCATACTAATAACTAATATACTGTCTTATTATCCTGTGTGATGTAAATATATGTATATATTTACTTATTAGTATATATTATAACTAATGCACCCTTAAATATATTAAACATATCAAACACGCACAACATATTCTCTATACAAATGCATGCATGTGTATGATTTTTGTAAATTTGCATGTGTTATGTTCACGTGATTTTTCTACCTTGCTTTTTTTTTTCCTTCAAAACATGTTATAGCACATCAGTCTCTTTGTCTTACTTTGTATTTTGTTGTTATTATTTCTCTGTATGCAGCACTGCTGATAAAGCCTGGAACACGTAAGAGAGAGAAAGAGAGAGTGTGTGTCTATCTGTCTGTCTGTCTTTCTCTCAGCCTGTCTGCGTGTGTGAAAGTGTGTAGATGCATTGCATGAGAGTCTGCATGCACATGTATGTACACATGTGTGAAGGTCAGAAGCCAGTGTCGGGTAACATTCCTCAACACTGCTGTCCTCATTCACAACAGGGTCTCTTACTAGCCTGGAACTCACTTCTTAGGTTAGGCTCACTGGCAAATGAGCCCCAGGAAGAACCCGGGAATGCCTCCCCATGCTGAGATCGCAGTAACTCCACTACTCTGACCTTTTGCTCACATACATTCTGAAGATTGGGCTCTGCCACTCATACCCTCATACAGCAGGCACGTTATGGACTGTGACACCTCCATAGCCCAGGCTAGCCCTCTTGGCAACCTGGCAGAGCCAGTGGGGCACTGTTCTCTGCTGTCAGCTCGACTGTTGCACAAAGGGCTCTTTCCAGTTCCCCACAGCCAGTTACACTCTGGTGCAAACTGCAGAAATGCAACTTCCTCTTCTAGGATGTGTGGGAGTCACTGGGTGAAGACAGCTCAACAGAACACAGGAGAAACATCACTAAAAGATTCAACACTAGAGCTCTCCTGACCCATGGTGCCCAGCACCCACACACCGTGAACCACTGCCAACACAAGCCTGCCAGGAAGCCAGATGAATGTCCATCTGAGGGGTGGAGAGTGACATGCCCAGTTTTGTTTGATTAATTTGCATGGCTTGGCAGCGTCTCTCATGTGGGGCTTCCAAGTTGGTCCTTGTGCTCTGACCGTTCGTACCCCTTCTATTTGGTTTTCGTGTGTTCCTACAAATTTCTGTGAAGGTAATTGCCAATTAATGTCCTGGCCCTCACTCGTGTTTTTAAATGGTATCAATTAAAGACGAAACAGGCTTGACTGCTTTTCCAAAGCTTCCCACCTTGCACTTTGCAGGGACTTTTAAAAGGTCAACACTGCCTCAAAGTCAGACCTCAATCTGGACCAGCTGCCACCAGAAGCCACGAGGCTTTGGGTTCGCTCCCCTGTTTGAAATGAGCTAAAGCTGTGACTTCTTAAAATGTCAACCTCATACATTCACCTCTCAAACTACACCAAGTGCGTTCGTCATTCCGCAGACATCCACTTAGCCATGATGGTGCCCTAGCCCCTGACCCTCCCGCAGCCCAAAGTCTGGATGCAAAGATGAATTTCAAATCCTTTGTGCTTGCCCTCTCAGAAGCCCATTCATTCAATTCCTTGTAAATCTAGCAAATGGGATCGAAACATTAAAAAAAGCATTTATGGTACTGAGGTGTGTGTGTGTGTGTGTGTGTGTGTGTGTGTGTGTGTGTGTGTGAAATCTAGAACTTTCAGTTTCTGACAGTTTATTCTATGGATACTAGAATGGGTCTGACAACCTAAAATAACTATATTACCACCCTGTCTGAGATAAAGGAATTTCTATTTCCTGTGAGATCTGCCCTGTGCTCCACTCTCCTGGACCCTCAGTGTGGGCAGAAGGAGTCTAGAAGTGGCCTGGGGAGTCAGCCAGAGACCTTAAAGACCCACTGCTGGTGACAAGATAAGATTTGAGTGTCTTAAGCCCTGTGTGTCCCTGAAGCCAGGATGCCTGCCCCGCCCCCCCTTCTGCTGGCCAGAACATATGGAACACACACCACCTCCGAGGAAGGAATACTTACCTCTCTGCCCAGGTCTGCTGCAGGACCACACAGACCAGCATTTCTGCTCAGCCTCTGCAAGCCTATAATTCTATGACTCACTTTCCTCCTCTATAAAATGAGGACAAGAGCAGAACCAGAGATGTGACAGACCGAGTGATCTGTTTGCACGCAGTTCAGTGACAAGACAAGGAATCCTGTCCATCCCTTCTATCCATGCTTCATGGCAAGGTCTGTTGCCCTCAGCAGGGAGGGAGATACCAGAGTCCCACTGGGAGGCAAAGCTAAGGTACTTCCCATGCTCATAGATGGAAAGTAATACAACTAAGCTGATGTTCTGCCTTTGGACACTACAGAATCTGGTGAGAACATCACCTTCCTGGACCGGTAAGGGGAAACAGAGAAATAGCTCTGAGAAGTCCAGGCCTACAGGGAAGGGACACCAGGAGCCACGGGTGTCCCTGACAGTGATAAAAGTGGGCATGAAGAGGTGTCCAAGTGACAAATTGTGGGATGAGGATCAAGAGCCCAGGGCCACGTCCTGGCTGCCTGGCATGAAAACAGGCCTGTCACTCCGCAGAGACCTGTATCTGGCTTCCAAGGGGCGGAGGAGGCTGTAACCCCTTCACACTTTACTGCCAGGAAGCTGCCTTTGTGATTTGACACATTAAAAACAAGTTCGGGGGAGGGGGGCTCCTCTCCAGTGAGATGGAACCTGGGAATGACAGGCTTTCGTTCCCCAGCTGAGCCGCTCCTGCCTCCCTGATTGCCAGCTCAAACGGGAGCCTTACAAAAGAAAAAGTCCAGAATGCTGTGTGTGGAGCTAGCTGGTCAATACTTCTAGGTTCACAATGCTCTCCCAGCTGGAGGCCTGTAGAAGCATCATTAAATGGAGTCTTGAGACACTTCGAACTGTGATTCTTGGTCCCTGGCAATTTCTTCAGCGAGTGTGTGGGGCCAGCCCCACATCTGCAACCTTGCTCACACCCAGTCCCGACCCCACTCTACCCCCACTCCCCAATCCCCACCCATCCCTCACTCCCCACCCCGCCTACTAGGTCCCTGCCTGGTCCTAATTCCCCTGCCACCTCCTTCCATCCCTGTCTCAACTCCGGGTACAGTTCTGAGTGGACCGGGAGCAGCGGCGAGTCCGTGGACGGCCAGCAGAGGGCGGGCTGTCTGGAGCACTCCGGGTCCTCAGCGGCTGACGGCTCAGGACCCAGTTAGACCAGTCTGGGCCGCCTGGTCCCCGAGGACCTGGCTCTCAAAGGGAGCCAGGGCGACTGAGCCTGCTTGCCTGGGCTCTAGAAAGCAGGGGGCGCAGCGAGCGAGCGGCGTTCCAGGCTATGGTGGCCCATGTGTAAGTCAAATGCATTTGTGCCACCTGTTGGCTTCGGGCTCACACTGCACGTGACGGGAGGTGTCTGCTCCCTGAAGCCTCTGGGGTTCCCTACTCATCCTCATTCCAGGAGTCTCAAGTGACAAGGGGGTTTCAGGCTGCCTTAGTGACAGCCCGAAGGCCTATTTCTTTTCAATGTTGCAACACTTCTGAACTCAGTTCTTAATACAGCATTTAATCTAGTAGTTTCATATGAGTTTAGATTAATGTCATGAAAGACTATTTTGCTGACGGTTTTTTAAATTCAACTGGACTTTGCTTCCACCAACTAGAAAGTAGCCATGATAGACAATTGAACACATTTTATCTATCCAAGTTTGTTGCGGTTTCTTTTTAATGAATGCATCTTTTAAAAAAGTATTAGCAACAAGACATGTTTAGTCCATTGCCTTAGAAATGAACACAAAGGACCCTGTGGAATTCAGAGTTACAATGTATTCATGAACAGTGTTAAACATCAGCATCTCTGCACTATCTAAGGCTAGTGTCTCAGGAATCTGACCTTTGTTGCTGTGGTCCAGTCCGGGTTCAGAAGTGCCTAAAAGGATGACCTGGAGTCCACAGTGCTGCTCACAAGTCAGCATGACCTCTCCATAAAGAAGAAGAGGTGGGAGGGGCGTTAGAGCAAGACAGGTTTTCAGGCTTCTAGGGTCACAATCATCTTACATGAGCTAGGGGACTTTGCCTTTCTAGGCTTTTCTTTAAACTTTATCGTGAAATACATGCAAAAAAAATAAGGTTATCGCATCAGATATCCTCCTAATGCATCCAGGAAAGGAGGTGAACTCAGTGTCCCAGTCATCTCTGTGCACAGAATCTTTCTCTACCCCCAGGAAGCCCACCACTCCACCTCTATTAACAAATACAAGAATGCATCCTGCAACTTACTATAGTCATGAAATAGTTCTGTGTTATTGTGTACATTTTGGTTTTATAACTTTTTTTTCTTTTTTCTTTTTTTTTTTTGGTTTTTCGAGACAGGGTTTCTCTGTGGCTTTGGAGCCTGTGTTTTATAACTTTTTATGCACAGAAAAGATATATCTAGCCCTTTTCTTATGTGAAAACGTACTCGCCTCCTAACTCACAAAAATCTACCTGGAAGTAATCCGACTTTGTACAGGTGAAAAATGGGGGAAAGAATGAGGCATACAAATTTGTTACTCATGGATATATGTATATCATCTACATAATATCAGTGTGTATAAAATAACATGCTGAATGCACCTATATCATAGTTACAGCTCTAAGAGTAAAATATATGTCTAGTCTAATCATTGTTTCTTACACCATAAAGTCATTTGCTTACAATAAAGGTTGTTGAAAACCAACAGGCATGCTGGGCTGAAATTAGGTGGGGCTTGGTAGAAAATGAACATCGAATTCCTGTTAGTCGGACTCCGCATGGGTTTGAGTTCAGTGACTAATGTGATTCTAAAGACAGTAAGCAGTTTACAATTGATGTGTTAAAGCTAGCAAGTGGATGCCACTTGCTTCCATGACACCTCCAGGCCCATACACCAGGGAAAGGACCTCAACCATCCCAAAGTGTCCTTACCCCAGCGCTGAAGCCAGAGGAGGTGCTGCCATCAATGAATGGAAGCCGTGAGGAGAAACGTTGAAAAGACAGTGGAATTCTAGCAAAAAAAAAAAAATATATATATATATATATATATATATATATATATGGACACCTACATGCCAGAAAAAGTCCTTATGGTGGGAGAAGTAATAAGTATGATGAAATATCTTTAATATTTAATTGTCAGTTTAGATAAAATCATGGGAATTCAGAGGGATCTTTTTCAATCTCGGGACTGATGTGATGTCCCAATACTGGTTACATCCTGTAGAGGCAGTTACACATAGGCAGAATACAGCCTACCAGGCCCCCTATGGGTCCTGGGTAGAAGAGCATGTATGTACAACTGCCAAGCAGATAAGTGATGAGCCCAGCCTGGGTTGTTCGGCCCATGAAAGTTCAGGTTTCAGAGCAGTGTGGATGAAAACGCTCCCCCCCAGGGCTTCTTCCTCTCAGAGACACAGCTTTCTTCTCCATCACAGCTCAAAGGAAATATGAAGAGTAGGGGTTGGGTAAATACACTCTACCAAATGGCACCAGCTAGCATGTAACATCAGAGTCACTTTCAACCATGTATTTAACCGGAGTGCACTGAAGGTTTCAGACACACACTACACACTGGAAACAGATGAAGCTAGAACAGCCATCCGATGCCAAACAGAAGGGTGGGAATGGGCACACTATACAACTCTGGTCCAAACTTGTCCCTCGTTCCTCCACACATTCTTGGCACTTGACAAGAAGTCTGCTAGCTTCTCAGATCACATCTGTTGAGTGGATAGTGGAGGTCATGACTCTCGAGGAACTGGAAAGTCCCATGCTGTTCCTTGGTTGCTGGGCAGTCAAGGGCAGTGTTGAGCCCCATAGTGGATTTACTGGGCCAGGTAGACAGGAAGTTCCCTGAGGAAAGACTGGTTGTGCAAAGTCACACTGGTTGTGTCTCCATGACGATGGATATGATGGTCAAAATCTCCATCAGGAGCTACCCTTTCCCTCCCCTTCCCTTGACTCACCCCTGGCCTTTGCTTCTCACCATAGCCAAAGTCACCCAACAGATGTCACCTAGTGTGACTCCCAGGGTGAAGTGGGAGACCACAGCTTCCACCCTGGTGTTAAGAAGATTCCACTGCATAGGTACATCACCTCCGAATGTTCCCTTTTGGAACAACCACCATGGTATGAGTGTCTCAAAACACACATCATCTCCATTTAAACACTTTGGTCTGTATATGCACCTGTTCTGGGACAGTAGTCCACACTGACACCAAGCTGTGAGTGAGCATTCTGGCTGTCCAGCCACCTATCTCTGTTCCCAAGCTCGTGAGCAGGAAGTGGCAAGCATTTAGCTGAGCCCCTCCAAGATCCCTGACCATGGGTGCACAGAGTACTGTTCTAGCCACTCAGAGAAATAAAAGACCAAAAACGGTTGATGCTCAGGTAAGATGCTGCCCAAGCAAGCACTGAAACACCTGAGACTGGCATAGATCTGATGCTGGGTGGATGGACCAATGCTGAACTGGGGCTGCAGAAGGCCTGGGAAAAACCAAGGAATTGCCAGAGAAGCTGGAGGAAAGGCCCGAGGGCTGCATCCACAGAAACAAGATGCTTTGTTCTGTCACAGGACACAGGGGCCACGCCCAGACGTCTGTCCTGCCAAGGAGACTAAAGCTTATTCTTTTCTATGATAAGATGTAGGGGAAGAGGCATGAGTCCAGTCTGTGTGGATTTTAGGTAGAGTTCAGAAGATCCCCTTCAGCAAGCAAGGCATCCTGAGATCAGAGTTGGCCAAAATAAAGATCATGTCAAGACCTCTACAAGCTTAATGGAGCTTTGTGGAATCCAGAATATGGTTCTCAGATGCCCTTTGATGCACTTAAGACAGAGAAGATATGATGATGATGATGATGGTGGTGGTGGTGGTGGTGGTGGTGGTGGTGGTGGTGGTGGTGGTGGTGGTGGTGATAAGATCAATTTGCAAAAAAAAAATACATGGCAAATGCAAACACATAATACAACAGAGCCTCAAACTTCGGGAAGAAAAGTCTGATCAAACTGAAGGGAGAAATAGGCAATGCCACAGTGGTGGCTAGATGCTTTAAAAGCCCAAATAGGATCATGGACAGCAGACAGCACAGAACACTCTCTAGGAGAGGTACTGAGCCAGTGGCCAGCCTCACTGACATACAGCAAATGCTCATCTCTAAGAGCATCCTGCACAGGGGCCAATCATGGTCTTCAACATACATCACACACTAAGCCCCAAAGCACTTCTCACAAATTTAAAAAATAGTGAAACAGGAGTGTTCACCAACTATAATGAAGTAAGAAATCAACAGTAAGAAATGTGGGAAATATGAGGATGCTTGGAAGAAAAATCACATTTTCAAAAGACTCACTGACCAAAGAGTTTGGAGTCACAGAGGAAATTAAAAATTACTTTTTGTGATGCCTTATGAGGCTGTCAACTTGGTTGCATCTGGAATCAGCTAAAACCCAAAATCCTGGTGAGGGATTTTCTTGATCAGATTGTTGAAGCACAATGACCCACCCTAAATCCAGGTGGCACCATCTGGTGGCTGTCTAAATACAAGGCTTTCAAGAGGAGATTATTTTTCACCTGCCTGCCCTCACTCTCACTGCAATGATATCCAACCTCACGAACTGATCAACAAACAAATTTTTGGTCTTTCCATCATGACACAACTATTGTCGGACTAGCAAGATCACAGCCACTCTAATAAATTCTCTCTCTCTCTCTCTCTCTCTCTCTCTCTCTCTCTCTCTCTCTCTCTCTCT
>NC_022021.1:51765732-51812075 GCF_000317375.1 Microtus ochrogaster
TGTGTGTGTGTGTGTGTGTGTGTGTGTGTGTGTGGCAGGGGTGTGTCTATTCTATTAATTCTTTGCCTTTACACATTTTACAGTAAATAAAATCAAAAGCATATGTTACCAGGAATTAAGAGGATGTAACGAACATGCTGCCTAGAAGGCAGTGTCTTGCTTTAATGCCTGTGTCACAAGTGAAAATATCTCCTTGAATTAGTACCCTGGGTTCCACTGTATAGCACTGGAGCTGAAGAAATGATCCAGTGGCTAGGAGCACTGGCTGCTCTTCCAGAGAACCAAAGTTTGATTGCCTGCACTCACGTGGCAGCTCACAACCACCTGTAATTTCAGCTCTAGAATAATCTAGTGCCCTCTTCTGGCCTCCACAGGCACTGCGTGCTTATGGTATACAGACATAAATGCAGGCAAAACACCCTTACACCATATAATAAAGAAAATATTTAAGATGAAAGAAAGAAAAAATATAATTGAGCCAAAGCATGAATACAGGAGAAAAAAATAAACATTAAGGTGGAAATATAATAAAAACAGAGACTAGGAAAAGTGGATACACCCAATGAGGGTACAAACTGATGCCCTACCACACAGTCAAGCTTCTAGCTAAAATCAAGAACAGTGTCTTGTAGTATTAGGAGCGGCGGGCTGCTTCCCGCCACTCCGGCCGACTCCGGCTAGCTTTACCCGAAATAATTACCCGGACACTGTATTCTTTTAATCACTGCTTGGCCCATTCTCTTCTAGGCTAACTCTCGCTCCTGGACTAACCCATTTCCAATCATGTGTGTCGCACCCCAAGGTGCGCTTACCGGGAAGATTCTAGCCTATGTCCATCCTGGGTCGGAGCTTCATCGCATGTGCCTCAGAGAGCAGAGCTCTCGCCTCTGCCTGCAAGAGTAGAGCATCGTGTCTCTCCGAGGCGTCTGCCCCTGAGAGGAGAGCTGTCGAGTCTCTGAGCTCACTTCCTCTTCCTCCCACCTACGTTCTAACCTATCAGGGCAAGCAGCTTCTTTATTTAATCAACCAATGACCTTCCTCCATCAGTGTCTCATGCCAGGCTGCAGTGGTGCACACTTTCCATCCCAGCACTTGGAAGGCAGAGGCAGGAGGATCTTCGTGAGTTCAGGGCCAGCCTGGTCTACAGAGTGAGTTCCACAGAGAATCCTATAAACCTGTCTCAAAAAACTAAACTAAACAAAAAGCAGTGTCTCTTCTTGCTGACTGAGGACAACATAGCAGACAGCTTTGGTGGACAGGGATGGGCCCGGAGCTTGCTTTGCATCAACCTGATCCCATACATTCCATACATTAACCTGATGTGCCAATACCTTCAAGAACAGTAGGCTCTGTCCCACCCAGCCACACACAGAGACAGGTGGGTATAGGTCATAGGACTAGAAAGGGGATCGGGAGAGGGGATAAGACTTTAGGGTGGGGAGGGGAAAGGCTAGTGAAATCCACATGACATGAAAATAGAAGAGGGGTACCGGACAGAGGAAGTAAACAGAGAGAGATGTGAGAGAAAGGAGAGGGCAAGTACGAACTAAGCATTATGAAAATGTCACAATGAAACCTATGACTTCGTATGCTAACTTTAAGAACTAATAAAAAAAAAGAAAAGACAATTAGCACATTCATGAGAGAGACTACCAAAAATAGGGAATGAAACAGGAGCATCCATTACAGTGCCTTACTTCACAGATTTTGAAAGATTGTACAGAGAATATGACAAACAACTTCATGCCAATGGGTGAGACAAATTAAAAGAAAATAACAAGTTCCTAGAAAGCTGTGAATTACTAAATTGACTGAAAGATAAGGAGAAAATAGGTCTACAAGAAGAAAGTGAATTAGCGATTAAGGATTCCCCATCAAGGACAGGTTCCCACTCAATGGTTTCCTCAATGGATTGGGTCAACCCTCTAGGAAGGAAATGATGCCAGGGCTTTCCAAATCTTTTAGAAGGGAAGGAAAAGGGGCAGGAATGAGAAAAAGGTGAGGTCTGTAGGTTGAGTTTTCCTGTCCTGATTACCTGTTCCCAAATAACCAATATGGAGGCTTAAGATGAGTCATAAATGCTTGGTCAAAAGCTCAGGCTTGTTACTAACCAGCTCTTACAACTTAACCCATTTCTCCTAATCTATGTGCTCCCCTGAGGCGTGTGGCTTTTACCTCTTTCCCATTTTGTGTGTCCAATTTATTCTCTTCCTGGCTGGCCACTCTCTGACTCTGCCCTTCTTTCCCCCCAGAATTCTCTGGCTTTCCTACCTAACCTTATTCTGTTCAGCTATTGACCAGTCAGCTTCTTTATTAAACCAATCACAGTGATAAATCTTCACAGTGTACAAAAGGATGATTCCACAGCAAAGGTCGTTCTATTGCACATCTCCTAACTCCATCAAAGAAGCAATGTCACCTTGACACCGAAGTCAAATAAAGATATCTCAAAAGAGCCTGGACCACTGCTCTGTTGCTGCAACAAATGCAGCACAAGGACCAAGAGAAAGATGGAGAGGAAAGGGTTTATTCGGCCCACACTTCCCTCTCACTGTTCATCACTGAAGGAAGTCGGGACAGAAACTCAAACAGGGCAGAAGCCTGGAGGGGTGCTGCTTACTGGCTGGCTCCTCGTGGGCTGCCAGCCTACTTTCTTACAGAACTCAAGACCACCAGCCCAGGGGATAGCACTACCCACAATGGGCTTAACCCTTCCCCATCAATCACTAATTAAGAAAAAGCCTTACAACTGAATCTCATGAAGGCTTTTTCTCAATCGAGGTCTGCCTCTCCTCCTTCCAATAAATCTAGCTTGTGTCAAGTTGACATAAGACAAACCCCATTCCTTATACACAGACACCAAAATTCCTGAAAATATGAGCAAGTGTGGCTCATCAGCCTAAGAAGGGATGAACTTATCCCAGAATACAAAGGTAGACTCATAAATAACCCTATTAATGCAAATACCAGCTTTAGGAGGGAAACAAGGATATGATACTTGATTGAGACAAGAAACACGCTTGACAAAATGTACCATGACAAAAAAAAAACTCGACAAATTAAAAATAAAGAGACCTGAACCCAGCACAAGCCATATACAAAGCATTTCTGCAAGATTAGTCTTTGTAAGCAAAGTCGTTCTGATAGGCGAAAAACAGGTTCCCAAATTGTCTTATTGATCTCCAGCAACATGAGATATCTGGAATCCTTTTCACACAATCAAAGAATGCTTATAGCAAAAGTGTGATTCTTCTGTTCATGTGTCAGTTGGAGTAGCCTGAGTTTATGTATCAGACTGTATCTTCTGGAGCTGGAGATTTTGAAGCGGAAATGAACCAGAACCCACAGTAAAGAGGATGAAAACAAAACCTAAAACTCAAACTGCTGAACCCCCTTCAATTTCTCTGCTCATTTAAAGTGAATAAATTCCAAACAATTTTTTTAAGTCTTAAAAGCAAAAGTACTAATAATTGACTTCCCACACTCTCCTGTCAGAGGGCAGAAGGAAGACACCGTGATCGTGAAGGTGATTTCCCCAGCAGAATGCTCATCCATTGCACTTGGGATGCACTGACCCCTTAGATTTCTCCAAATTCAGGAGCTCCGCTGCATGGTTTGTGGACTGCTTATAAAAAAATAAAGTTTAAACTAAAAAAAATATGAATGAATGAGAATAATTGATTTTCTAAAACTGGAGAGATGGCATAGAAGTTAAGAGCGCCCGCTGATCTTTCGGAAAACCTGAATGCAGTTCCCAACACCTACATTGGGCAGTAAACAACAGCCCCGAGACCCCAGCTCTAAGGGACCTGATGCCCTCTTCTGACTTCCACACACACACACACACAATAAATAAATAGAGAGAGGGGGAGAGAGAGAAGAAAGAAAGAACAGCAAGGTGGGAAGAGTGGGAAGAAATGGCCAGAGCCAGGGCCCCTCAGTTACCAGTTCCTTTCACGCTGTGCCCTCCTGGGCTGTCCTCCTTCCCGAAACACTTGGTTCACATCCTCACATGCCCCCAGTGCTCCTGGGTACCACGCTCACCAGCCCAGACTCAAGGGTGGCCAGAGCCCCCACTGTGCTCACGAATAGCATGTGTCCAGCTCTACCTGCAGGCCTAGTCTTGATTCCCATTGCCAAGGTCTGGCCTGCAGGTGCCCACCATTCTACACGCTGAGAAGAGGCTTGAGGTTAACTCAGTATTTTTTTTAACCTGACGTACTTCGCAAGTCTTAATGTTTCCATGGCAAGTGCCCATGATACTGCCTGAGTGCTGAACTAACAAATGCACATCCATGTTTTAAAGATGCGTGTGGGGGAGACCCTACTACTGCCTGTGTGATATTACATCACAGAAGACTCCCAAGACCAGGAGCGCTAACTGCCTAGGTAAAGGCGTGGGCTGTGACTTCCATTAGTAAAAGTCATTTTGAAAAATGAACAATTGCACCCAGAAAGTCATTGTTTTTGCTTTTATTCAAGGTAGATGATAGCAACCAAAATTAATATATTTTAATATCATATGTCAGCATAAATACAGACCAGAAAGGATTCAACGCTTGAGGCTGAGAACATAATACAACTATTAATCTAAATCCATTTTTAGATTTTATGCACTCACAGGACTTCCTGTAGAACTATAGATCAGCCTGTCTGGAGCAAGGTTCTATTAGTGAGTGCTTAGCGAAATTTATGCACAAGGACCTTAAGGTAGCTAGAAGATTCATTGTCTTTTTTTTTAAATAAAAACCAACACACAGTTGACTTTCTTCACTTTTTCTTCTTCGTTCCGTTCATTTCTAGTGTGTGTATGTGTGTGTGTGTTTGTGTGTGTGTGTGTGTTGTGTGTCCATGTATGCATGTGTATATGGGTGCACTTTCCTGTACATGTCTACATGCAGGCCTGAGGAGGACCTTAGGTGTCTGTCTCTATCCCTTTCCTTCTTGTATTCTGAGTCAAGGTCTCTTGTTGAACTTGGAGCTGCTGTTTTGGTGAGGCTAGATGGCCAGTAACCCCAAAGAACCTTCTAGTTCTTCCTCAGCTCTAGGATTGCAGGTACACACCACTGTCCTGACTTCTGGATGGCTGCTGGGAATCCAAATTCAGGTGCTCAGGTTATAGGGAGTGGCACTATTAGGAGATGCGACCTGGCTGGAGGAAGTGTGTTGCTGTGGGGGCGGGCTCTGAAGTCTCCTATGCTCAAGCTATGCCTAGTTCAGTTCACTTCCTCTTACCTGCAGGTCAAGATGTGGGACTCTCAGCTCTTTCTCCAGCACCATGTCTGCCTGCGAGCTCCCATCTCCCACCATGATGATAATGGGCTAAACCTCTAAAGCTGTAAACCACCCAGTTAATTGTTTTCCTTTATAAGAATTGCTGTTGTCATGATGTCTCTTCACAGGAACAGAAACTCTTATTAAGACAGTCTGCTGCCGGATTCTGGGGTATTGCTGGGATAGGCCTGACATGCTTTTGTTTGAAGGATTATGGACCTTGGGGCTGTGGATTAGAAAAGCAACTAGACGTTTTAAATTCTGTTTAATGACCATAGTAGCAAGAACATGCAAGACAGAGGTGCTGAGTGTGATCTGATGAACTGTGGGAGCCTGACTTAAGAGGTTTCAGAGGAGAAGAATATTAATATGTGGCCTAGAGATTGTTCTTGTGATATTTTGGTAAAGAATGTGAACACTTTTTACCCTTGTCTGAAGAGTGTGCTTGAAGTTGATGTGAACAGATTTGGGTTAATTCCATTGGCAGAGGAAATCTCTAAACAGCCTAGTATAGACTGTGCCATGTGGTTACTAGCGTTCACGCTTATAAAGATTTATAAAGAAAAGGAGCAAGCTGAGCAAAGAAAAACACAAAATTTACCATTTGAGGGGAAAAAAGAGCCCCCAGGAAGTGGAGTGGAACTAAGTCCACCTAGGAGATAAACAGACAGAGAAATGGAGAAGATGGGGTGGGGACCTCAGGACAGGATGGTCAATTTGTAAAGTTTTCAATTTGTAAAAAAGAATTAAAAGCTTAGAGTTGTGTGTGGTAGTAGACACCTTTAATCCCAGCACTCAGAAAGCAGAGGTTAGTATATCTCTGAGTTTGAAGCCAGCCTGATCTGCAGAGAGAGTTCCAGAACAGCCAAGCTTAGGCAATGAAGGAAATCGTGGAAAACAGAAAACTGTGTGGAGACATAATTAAACAAGGGGCCATGCTCCAGTCCCAGCAAGCAGCAGAACTTGGCAACTTCAGCCACTTGGCTTGGCTTTAGAGTTAAGGGCAGAAGAAAGGGGTTATAGAATATTCCTCCACAACCAAGGAAAGCCACTGAGGTCAGGTGTGTGTCGGGGGTATCCTTTTAATGGAGGCCAGAAAGGCCATTGTATGAAGCTGTGAACAAGAAGCCTGGATTGCCTTGGAGACCCCAACATGTTAGTGATGCCAGAGTCATGGGATACCTGCCTAGGAAAACTTCCAACAGGAAGTGGAAAGAGCCCAATGTTGCAGTCAAGCTGATTGGAACTGGAAATCCGAAGAGCCCTTTGATATCAAACTGAAGATGCAGAGTTTAGAGTTTGACCACATGGTTTCCGATCTGCTTCGGTCCAGTATTTCTTCACTGTGCTTCCTTCCCTATGTTTTGGAATGGTAGTGTACATCCTGTGCCATTATATGTTGGAAACCTGTGATTAGATTTTTTATTTTTATTTCATAGGGGATTACAATTAAGAGAATGTATGAATCTCAGAAGAGACTTTGAACTTTGTACTTTAAAACATTGTTGAGCCTGTGGTAGACTATGAGAACTTTTGAAGTTGGACTAAATGCAATTTACATTATGATGTGGTTCTAAGCTTATGGGGACCAGGGATTGGACTATGGTGGTGTGAATATAATTGGTCCCCATAATGCCATTAGGAGTGGCACTATTAGCAGGCATAACCTTGCTGCAGTTGGTGTGGCCTTGTTGGAGAAAGTGTGCCACTGTGGGGGTGGGCTTTGGGTCTCGCATGCTCAAGCTACACCTAGTTCAGTTCACTTCATGTTGCGTATAGAACTCTTAGCTCCTTCTCTAGTACCATGTAATTCTTACACCACCATGTCATTCCATGATGATAATGGACTAAACTTCTGGAAGTATAAACCACCCGAATTAAACGTTTTCCTTTATAAGAGTTGCTGTGGTCACAGTGTCTCTTCATGTCAATAAAAACCCTAACTAAGGCCCCCACCAAGTCATTTCCACAGACCTCCCCTCCCTTTAGGTTTTCTCATTGAAGAAAATATGTTGTTCGTGTTTTAATTCAATTTCAGTCTATCTGTAATCAAAATGAATGCAAAGAAATCCTATCCAGCAGTTGATGGAACTCTGTCATATTCACCACAGACAGTTCTAATATACAATGCAGAAAGAAAGAGAAAAACAGCAAAATTACATTAAGCAAATGTCAATGTAGCTATGGTTGCATTTGTGTTCCACAAAAGTACAGTTCCATCCCCAAATTATCAGTGATGACGAGATAAACAATTGCAGAAATAAAAACTAATAAAGAACCCTGGAGTGATGACTTAGGAATTAAAAGCACTTGCTGCTCTTAGAGAAAACCCTGCTCAGTTCCCAGCAGGCACATGGTGGCTCACAACCAACCAAATTCCAGCTCCAGGGGATCCAATACTCTCTTCTGACCTCTGTGGGCACAGGCATGTTTATGGTGTACAGACAAGATGCAGATGAAGCAGTCATACACATAAAATAAATAAGTCTAAAATAAATTTTTTAACTAATTTAAAAATTCTTAATAGTGTTTCTAATAATACAGCCCAAAAAGTAGAGACCATAAAACTGTCAGAGTTTAAAGAACAGATGCATGAATTAAGTTGTCTTTTCCTGGGATTCCTTGTAGTTTAGTAGAAATTCTGTTATTTTAGACAGCATATTTCCAAGTTTTATTAGGATTATCTTCATAAGAAATTCACCTCTCTTCAGCACTACTCAGAACCCATCTGGGGAAGTCAATCCTAAGAGCCTGAGGTACCCATGACACCCTGGGCTTGTGAGCCAGGCTCCTCCTCCACCATTGCATGACTCCATCCTTACATGTCTTCCATACTATTCATTCACACATCAGTCACATCGGATCACAGGCCACCCTTCTGCAGGTTGACCTCATCCTGTAACTGCACACCCAAAGACCATTCTTCTGAATAAGTCACGCTCCGCAGCTCTGGGCCGAACTGATTGTCATGTGCCCTTCTGGAAGACGCAGCTCAATTTGTGTAACAATTTGCTTATTTGTCCCTTTGCTGTTGTCATTGCTTCCTTCAGTCAGCATTTTGGTGAGCAGTTTACTGTGTCTCTGTGAGAATTTCCTCAGGATAATTACTGCAAGCGTGACTGTCCCTGTATGAGCCTCACCTTCAATTTCCACAGCATGGTCATAGTCCACGTGGATTCCTGCATCGCACAGCAGAAGAAGAGAAACACTGGTACTGCTCAAGTCCTCTTTATTTTGTTCAGGGATCATCCTCAGGGAGCTTTCCATGCATGTAAAAACAGAACCATGGATCCCCTAGCCTGTGTGTGGCCAACAACAGTCCTTTCCCTGCCCACCAGAGTATCATCATACACAACAATGCCCTCATCTATCACCTGAACTCTCTAAGAGAGCCCTAGGTGTTGCAGAGAAAATATAACTTGCAATTATTGTCAAGTATCTAGCCAGGCTGCTGAATCTCAGGGAGACAGAGAGCATACAACCCAGGTATCCAAACTAGAGCATATCTATGTGGAGCAAGTGGTCACTGTCTCTGCCGAGCCTCACCCCAGAACCCAGGGTGACTAAGCACAGTCATTTATGGGGGTGCAGATAGACTTTCTTCTCCACCACCAGCCCCAAGTAACAATGTAGAAACTTCTTATTACTTATGAAAGCTTGACTTTTAGTTTAGGCTTATCTCAACTAACTCATAACTTAAATGACCCCGTTTATATTCATCTACATCCTGCCAGGCAGTACCCCTCTTTCATCTCGCACCTCCTATTTCCTTGAGCCCTGGCCACGAGGACCCTACAGTCTAGGTACCCAGCTTCAGCTACAGACAAAGAAGCAGCCATCAGAGTCTCCCTAAGACATAGAGTGGGCCCTTGAAGGGTTTCAAAGAAGGGATAAGCTCTGTTCTCTTCAGTCCTCCCAAGCCTGCAGGCTGATGTCTCTTACCCCAAGCGCCAGCGCTATGTGCTGCAGGTTCCTTTGAATAGCTACCTACTCATAATGAGCTCTCCTGGGGTGGAGCAAAGGCGAAAGCAAAATTCACTTACGTTTCATGCAAACCCTAGACACATCACCTGGAGATCATTTTGTACCCTGCTTTTTGAAATACCGTAGCTACATACAGTATGGACTTTCCCGCTTGTAGATTCTGGTCAAACTCTTCTGGCTTTGTAGCGTTTTAAAGTTTTGAATCAGAGGTCTGTGAATGGTGATGTTCAGCCTAGAGTCTCTCCTCTAAAGCACTGGGGGATCTGTTCTGTAGCAGAAATATAAGATCTGAGCAGCTGTTTCAGAAAGGCTTCGGGGAGTGGTATAGACACTTGTGTGTGCAGCCCAGGTGAGTTTGGTGGGTACAGTCAGGCGATGCCTCTGTCTCCCCTGAGGAAAGGGACGTAACTGCTGGTTTCCTCCCACGAGGGTGCTGGGTTATAGAACCTGGTGCCTGCTTCATTTTGACGGCTGCAATCTCTGCATCTCTGTGTCTGCAGTTCATGAAGATGAGCATTCTAAGACAGGGACAGAAAGTGTCAGGACTAACAGACTAGATAATAGGCAATAATCATCCTATAGATGAACTTAGGTGTCAATTCTCTACCTCAGGAAAGCAAATTCATTCATCCCCCTACATCACTTCTGCTCCCTAAGGCAGCTGGTTGTGCCCCTTACACACAGAGAGAAACACTCAGAAGCAGACCTTACTACACCTCCCTGACCAGGCCATGTGAGCAGTGCTATGCACTCCCCGACAGACTTCACTCAGCCATTGCACACTTGAACCAACACGACAGTCACCAACAGTTCCCTTGAGGTGTCCATGAGCCCCGTGAGCCTTTGACCATCCGTGGACACACAGAGGATTGGGAAGTGGATAGGGCCTCCCTGTGACAAGGGCAGGGGTTTCCCTAGGCTAGCATCTGAATCCCCCATCAAGGACCTCGCATGCATGATACCTGGGCTGTAGAGGGATGGCTCGGCTGAGAAGCCAGCAAGGAGACAGCAGAGATGAGTGGAGACTGAGCCTAACACAGATAGCCCTGGGGTCCTCTCTGCACAGTCAGCTGCAACCCAGCCCCCTCCCCAAAAAGAAACAAAAGAAAATCAGGAAGACCCAGAGGAGGCCTATTTGGCAAGACCTCTGCTTGCTGTGGAGGAAGATAATTTGCTACATAAATAATGAATTAGATGAGTGTCAACGTGGAATTGGTTCTTGGAATGGCTGGCAGAGCTCTTGTGTGACTCGGGGTCACTGCGGGCCATCAATTCCCAGAGCTGCCGGGACAGATCTGCATCAGGTTCTCACTACTCCCCACCCGCAGTGGAATGCCTTCACGGGGCTTGCTAATTCTATCTAGATGTGGCTGAGAGTCAGAGGACTCAGAGGCAAAAAGCATCCTTGTCCAATCGTGAAGGAACCCACAGGATTCCTCCTTTCTCCCCACGCTGTCCCCCTGCAGTCAGTATCTGGTGTGGTCCTCTCTGCTGGGACTTTAAGTCCAGCCACGCAGAAAGAGAGCCTTTGTTCTACCTTTTCTTGAAAGTTCACTGCGTTTTGTGTCCAAGTAAAAAGGGGACAGGCTGCATATACCTGCTGAAGAGACACAAAGGATGTGCACCCTGAAAAAAACAAAAACCAAGGATGCTTACAGCCATGCCTCTCCAAAGGCACTGGAGGGTGGCTCAAAGGTCCCACAAACAGGCTTGCCCAGACTAGATAGCCAGGCCAAGAGGGACACACCAGAGAAAGTGCAGAGAAACAGGGGACTAAAAAGAGGGGTGACATGAAGGCCCCCTCTGTAGTCTCCTTCCTGGCCAGGAAACATTCCAGAACTCAGCTTGGGAGAGGTCTGCTCACGCTGGAACTCGCTGGATGGCTGGCTGCCTCTGGAAAGAATTCCGAATCACTGCTACGCTCCAAGTTTAGACATCTCCTTCTCTCCTGCATCTGGGAACACTGCCTTCCTTCATTTCCGCTCCCCAGCTGGAGTCAAGCCTCCTCCAGCCTGGCATGGCTCCGGTTGCCCCAGGTCCCCCCAGGTTTCTCCTTCCTGGTGGTGATCTAACAAGTCTGGCAGAGCAGGCTCAGCCAGTCTCCATCTTCCTGGACACTATCTGTGAGTGTTGCTGAGGCTGTGGGCAAGCGGACTCCTCCCAGGACAAATGGTGTCAGCTGTGAAGGAAACAAACTAACGTTGAAGCTGCTGCCCACTTTACCCCTGCCTTTATGTCTGTTCCCCATAACCCTCGATCAGCAGCTCCCGGGACAGCCCTTTCCCAGCTGTGGGTGACTTGGCTTATACTCTGTGATCATCAGAATGGCCTGGCAAGTTCCTCCAATCACAGGAAGTATAACTAAGAGGGCAGGTGAGCAGCAACCAATGTGGGTCTCAGAGGCACACATCTGGCTCATGGAGCAGTCACATCTGCATCTGCTGGTTAGAATGAGATTTCAACATTTATATTCATATCATCTCCTTTCCCATGCAAAATAGCCAAACCCAGGGGCAGTGGGCGGTGGGGTGCCTGGCAGAAGAGATCAGTGTAAGGTGTGATGGTTGAAATTGTCTCATTGATACCTAGAGAGCAGGGGGACTCTCTAGACTAAGCTTGGCTTCTGAGACTGCCTGTGAGAGACTGTCTTAAATTAATTGATGTGGGAAGAACCATCTTAAACGTGGGCAGGACTAACCCTGAGCAAGGAATCCGGGTCTGAGGGACATAGAGAGAGGAAGCTGGGCACTAGTATGCAAGGCATCTGTGGGCAGTGGGCAGTGGGCAGTGAGAGGCACTTGGATTCAGGATCAGTGCAAGTCACCTGTGGGCAGTGGGCAGTGAAGGGCACCTGGAGTCGGTAGGTAACACATGATTCTTGGATGCAGTGTACAGTTCAGGGCACCTAGGGGCCACTGGCAGCACAGAGCTTCTAGAGTCAGGGTCAATGTAAGGCACCTGTGGGCAGTAGGCAATGTGCAGTGGGGAGTACAGAGCACCTGGAGTCAGGATCAGTGCAAGACACCCATGGACAGTGGGCAGTGCAAGGCACCTGGAGGCCACAGGCAGTGCAGGGCCCCTGGAGGCCATTGGCAGTTCAGGGTGCTGGGAGCCGATTCGAATAGCTGCCATTACAAGATGGCATTTGGCCCCAGCCTCGCTTGATAAACTCCATATTAGGGTTGCAGTTCTTCCACCGGAAAACAGGGTGAGTTTTTGTGATCTAGCTGCCCACACTTCCCCTGACCGGCAGGGAAACATCCTGGTCTGTAACTGACAAGGATGTTCTCCTGCTTTCTTTCCTGCCGGTGGGTCTCCAGATCAAAGTATCAAAAAGTTGCTAGGCAGACTCCCTATATAAGCAGCTATAGTTCAGGGCTCCAGGCCCCTTGCTTTCTGCTCTCCCTACAACCAAGAGGCTCCAATAAAGCGTGATTTGAGAAGAGTCCTCGTCTGGTGGCTGTTCTTTCCTGCTAGTCAGAAAGTTCGCCGCAACAGGGCACCCGATTCTGTTTTCTGTTTTTCTCTATTGAACTTTGTGAGCTGCTCAAACCTGCTGCCAGTTCTGGTTTGCCTTTTCTTCATCAGAGAAAAGTGCACAGCCTCTTTGGAGCACTGCTCCTATGCTGAACAGAAGACCCACTGTGGCCAAGAGCTCCTGTGTCTCAAGCCTCAGCGACATTGCTGTGACGTAAGCAGAGGTCAATGGGGTGTATGAGACAGGGCTCCCACTTCTCGACCTCCTGGCCACCATATTCTGCAGCTGGCAGAGCCCAGTCTTCCTCCCTCGGCCGCAGGTCAGGGGTCACTCCTCCAGCTCTCCAAATCTGGAGACAATAAAACTACCATTTATATGTATATGCATGTATATATGTACATTACATGTGTGTGTATGTATGTATGTGTGTATGTATATATGGATGGATGAACGGATGGATGGATATATGGATGGATAGATGTGTGTATATATGTGTGTGTATGTATATATGAATGGATGGATGGATGCTTGTATATGTATGCATGTATATATGTATGGATGTATATGTGTATGTATATATGTGTGTATGTGTGCATGAATGTGTGTATATGTGTATGTATATATTGATGTGTGTATATGTATGCGTGTATATGTATGCACATATATATATGTATGTATGTGTGAATGGATAATACATGTATGTATATGTGTGTATGTATGCATGAATGGATGGATGGATGTGTGTATATGTATGCATGTATATGTGTATGGATGTATATGTGTATGTATACGTGTGTATGTGTGCATGAATGTGTGTATATGTGTATGTATATATTGATGTGTGTATATGTATGCGTGTATATGTATGCATGTATATGTATGTATGCACATATATGTGTATGTATGCATGTGTGGATGGATATATACATGTATGTATATGTGTGTATGTATGTATATTGCAAGAACTCAGCATTGTCCCTTTTACTTCAAAATTACTACGTCCTCATTCTCTTTTTGACTTTTTTACTGTTTTTATTTCTAAAACAATTTTAAGTTAAAATATATTTTGGCCATGTTCTTCCCCTCCCTGAAGTCTTATTTTGAGGAGACGTGGTCTCCTGTTGCCATTTGTCTATATGAGTTAAGAACATGAGAGGACCACATCCCCTGCTGAGGCTGACAGTGGCCATGGCTCAGGCTCTTGCTTCCAGGAGCTGATTTCACTGAGTTCCAAGGCCAGGTTAGGTCAAAGATTTGAATCCTGTCATCACTAAAATATCTTCTCAGTGACCTTGAGATGGAGGGAGCAGAACCCAAAAGGGCTTGTTTGTGTGACGAGACTTCACTGTAGACTTACAGAGGTGTGGCTGGAATGTCCCGAGAGAAGCACATGGTGGTCAGCATCAGATGCAGTCTGCCAGGCCCAGAAAATCCTGAGCCACCTAGGAAGCCACCAAGCCTATCTACATGTTGAGTAGGTGGGGCTTACTGGGAAGGTGAATAGGAAACACCAGCTCGCTCAGGACACTCCACAGATGCCCAGTCCCGCAATTCAGAATCAGACCAATGAGACGGTCTGCTGTGGTCTATGGGAGAGGAGGAGCCTGGCAATGTTTGTGGAGATGGCCTGGTCCTGGTCGCCCTGCTGGTTATGGTCCCCAGCAGCTGGGTAAGAAGGGAGGTCTTATATTCCACCAGATACCCATCAACTGAGTTTGCCTCCTACCCATGCCCAGGTGTCAGGACTGGAACAGACAGACACACCTAGCATGCAGATACATCTACAGTCCCTGCTTACAGAGTCTCTAATTTCACACCTGAGCCCCACTCCAAAGACTTTTCTCACAAAGCCTCTACCACCCTTGGGTCAGACCAGCCTTTCCATGTAAATCTTTAACCCTTCGCAGTCCAAACTGAGCACCTTTGTGTTTCTCCCACTGATTTCTCCCCAGCCCCTACACAGAGAGGTGGCTCAAGACGGTGACCAACTCTGTCCACACAGCAGTCTAGGGCCACTTTGGCTACAGCATATGGTCACTACTGAGAACTCTGAGCCAGAGTCCCCTGCATTCACTCAAGGCAATAGGATGGCTTTGACCCACAGTTCAGGTTGAAGGCTACTATCCGACCACCCTGGCTTCTTGTCCAGTGAACTCAACAGCATATAAGGTCACTCAGCCCTTCCTTCCCTCAGTACCTTTGCTCTGCTGTGCCAAGTCCAATCTCTTCCCAGGACTTCCTGGCCTGAGCTGATTCCCCCCCATCACCATATATACATCACGCTGCATGGGAGCTGCCAGGAAGGTCTTCACATCCCTCTTCTTTCATGGAGTTCCCAGGAGGGCTCCTCTTAGACTACTACCCAGCAGGGCACACATACTCATTAACACGACATGCATATGCACACACACACATGCACACGCATGCACTCACACGCATGCATGCACACCCGCACATTCACACACGCATGCACTCATACACTCACACACATGCACTCACATACACACGCATGCACACACAAAGACACACGCACACACTCACACACACATACATGTGCACGCACACACTTACACACATGCATACTCACACACACACACACACACACACACACACTGATTTGGAGATGGAAGTGAAGCAGCAGTCACTCCTTGTCCCTTGCCGCGTGACTCCAGTTAACCCAAGACCAAAGCCCAACTCACCTGAGCACCTGATGTACAGAGAAAAGCAGTTGGTGTTTAGGAAAAAACACTCCTTACTTACGGTATTCATTCCAGGTTTGGGGTTTGTTGTTGTTTTGTTGAGCTTTTTTGTGCTGTAGGTACTGATCTATTATTTTATTTTGATTATTATTATAGAAATAAAAAGCTAACGGTGTGTTATCTGAGAGACCTTTGAAAACTGGTAGATGTCTTATATTTTGTTAGGGAAAGATTAAGAACAGAAAAGGAATAGTTAGTCATGTTTCTCAAGGGAAACTTTCCACAACTCTGACCTAGAGTGACAGGAGGCAGATGGTGGCCGCCTGGGGCAAGGTTGATGTGGGAGCTGGGGGAAGCAGCCCAGAGCACTGTGGGGTAGGTAGGAGTGCGTTTGCTGTCCCCAGGGCCTCAGGAGGACATGTGCCATGGCTGTCTCACTTAGGGCTGTGCATTCTGCAATCTCTGGTTGTTTACACCTTCACCTGTCTGGGACTCTGTGTTAATCACCATCTACACCAGAAAGAAGCTTCTCTGATGAGGGTTAAAAGATGTCCTCATCTACAGATATAACAATAAGCCAATAGGAGTTGGCTAAATATGCTATACCCATCAACAGAATTATAGCAGTATGTTTTCCCTTAGGGACTAGGACCTGCCTAGTATTGGGTTCTTGGTGTTGTTAATAGTAACAGGCATGAGTTCCACCTTGTGGATCTGGACTTAAACACAATCAGAAAGTGGTTAGTTACTCCCATAACATCCCTGCCACTATTGCACCATTGGGCATATCCTGACATGCCAATAATTATGGTAGCTTGCAGGGTTCACAGCTGGGTAAGACTGATGATTACTTTTCTCCTTGAGTATCACATACAACAGCCTTCCAGAATTCTAAAATCGACCAGATTCAGGGTACCATGGATTTCCTTCACTCTGCCCTGAAAAGTAGATGGTACACCTGCTGGCATACTTGTATCTAGTTTTATTAAAGGTCTTTTCTCATCTTTCTCTGGCCTCTTTGTGAATTCCCACTGCACTGGGACTTCTTATGAGGCTCCAGGACACAAAGGCATCTGCTGCTGTGGAGGTGAACGGCAATGGCAGCCCTGAGGCTGACACACCTGTCAAGGCCACACTGGCTTCTCTCCTTTGGGCTTGAATCAGGAGCTGCCGGGACAAAAGGTCCAAGGCAGCTGTCACAAGATAGATAAAATATAACAGCAAACTTGTGACTCCAGGGTCCCATGTCAAGGCTGTGACCTGCAGCCAGAACTAGCAGCAGATCTATATGGACTCCCAAGCCACTCCCCCAGCTCTTTTGTCTGTCTACCCCGGTCCCATTTCTTTCTTGGAATCCTACTTATTCTTTACTTACACTCTTGACTTTGTTCAGAGTTGAGTTGTGATTCCTTGGATCCACACACTGGCATTTCAACCTTCAAGCATCAGAATGCAGCTACACTTGGATAGTTTTAAGAGAAGGTTCAAAGAAGTTACCTGAGTCAGTAGTATTATTGTTTCCTTATTTAAAAAGATATCAAGATACACAAAGAGCCAACCACGAGAGGACACAGGGAGAAGACGGTATTTGTGAACCAAGAGTGGAGGCCTAAAACTTCCATCTCAGAATTCTAGCCTCTGACCAGGAACATGAGGCATATGCCATCCTGTGGTGAAGGCGGATCAAATTAATTCAGGCCAATTGGTATAATATAAAAGCAACTTTAATATAAAGGGAGCACTCACGCAACCGAAGTTCCAGCGATGCCCAGAAATAGGAGCCAGGAAGAAGGGGTCACCAGCGTTTGTGCACCTCAATTTATAGACATTTTCCCGAGGCCGTCCCGTCCCCAAAGGGCGGGCTCTCTCTACACTGTGGCAGTCTCTCAGGACAGCCTGAGCTGAGGAAATCAGCCACCTTTGTATTCTGTGCTGTACTGCTCACCCAGGCTCCATTGCTTTTGTTTGCAACAGAATCACTGAGCTGTTTGATTGTTGACCATTTCCAAGTCCATATGTCCTTATGTCTTCTCCATTGCTGTCCTGTTCCACTTCAGATAATGATGCCTGGGCTTGCAGCAGGATGCACTCCCCAGGACATGGCTCTTTCCACTGTGGTGCCCGTCAACGAAAGCCTTGAGTCCTGACTCCACCGTGATTCCTTTGGAACTTGATCGTTTGCTTTTCACTGAGTTTCACTCATCCTCCCGCTCTCCTCGTCTCTCCAAAGAAACCATCCCCTGCCATTGTAAATATCGCATTGTTTCAACAAGGCCCCTCACTAGGACCATGATGGCCCACTCCATCATCAGGTACCCTCAAGGGTGTCAAACTGGTGGTTCTGCCATGACCCCAGAAGCCCCACATTCATTGTGCCCTATGAAAGGGCCCCACTCTATTTCTTAATCAATCCTGTTTGTCCTCTGATTGTGTCGTGTCATTTGCCCAAGTGAAGTTTCACCCGTTGTCCAGATGAATATTGCATGCTCTCACAGCAAAGAGGAGCTGCCCCACCGGAACTCAGCTCAGGAAATCCACAGTTCTCTGCTCAGCTTGAACTCCTCTCCAGGCAGAGCTATTGAGATTGCGTCTGACAACAGTGGTCACACACTTGTTATGGCAGAAGTCCCAAGGTGTTGCAGGGAGAGGGGGCCCCTTGTTTGTCCCGGCTGCCCTGCTAGTTTACACCTGAAATAACCACACAGAAACTGTATCAATTAAAACACTGCTTAGCCATTAGCTCTAACTTCTTATTGGCTAACGCTTACATATTAGTTTAACCCATCTCCATTAACCTGTGTATCGCCACGTGGCCGTGGCTTACCAGAGAGTCTAACCAGTGTCCATCCCAGGTGAAGGATCCATGGCTTCTCTCCAACTCTGCTTCCTTCCTCCCAGCATTCAGTTCTGTTTTCCCCCACCTACCTAATTTCTGCACTATCAAAAGGCACAGGAAGTTTCTTTATTCATTAACCAATGAAAGCAACACATAGACAGAAGGACCTCCCACACCACCAAGGAGTATAGTATGAATGGACGAAGCCTTTCTCCATGCCTGTTGGGCTATGAGAAGCTTTGAGACTTGTACGAGCTTGATCAATGGTACCCCACCCAGGACAGTGAAGTGGAAGTTTCCCTGAAGGGCAACCACAGCCCAGATGTGGTCTGGCTCCTGACACCACCAGTCTGGTTCCCAGGCCCCATTAGACACCATAGTCCAGACGTTAGTCAGGCCTGCTTTTCCACTTGAAAGGATATAAGCAGCAGTGTTGCTAAGTTATTCCCCCCCCCATCCACATAATGCAGGAGCAGGACTCACATTCATAAAAGGCATAGGAATAGCACACCCACACACTGATCCCTCCACACTGGTGGCTGGACCACATCTCAGCGCACACACAAAGAACTGAGAGAATCATCAGAGCAAATCCCATCTTCAAAACACACTTCTGAGGCAATGTCTGCTTTGCTTTTCATCTGCTCCATCTCATTTCTGCGCCTCCAGATTTTAACTTTTGAAACTCAGAACCTTACAGACCTGTCTAGTTCCAGCCCAGTAGATTTTGTCTCTCAGTTCCCATACCTGATGGTGTCAAAATTCCTCTGAAGTTCCCCCCACCCCCTTTTTGTTTGTCCTTTCCTCGAAGTGCCTTGTCAACAGAAAACACGCCAGCTGTGAAATCAGACTGCACGCCGAACGCCAACACACATCCCTTGGTGAGCAAGTGGATTCCTACCCAGGCCTCAGAGCCACGGCCCTCTGCCCCTTTTTCAAAGCTCACACTTGAGATTACAGCTTCCCCAAAATTAACTTCCACACACAGGTGAGGTTGTTCAGAATTTTCCATCTAAACCTACACATCTGTTTTGCCTTGTAAGATTGAGAAAAGACTAGCCAGCCATGGAAGGCAAAACGTTTGCACCTGGCTAGTTAAGAAGAGCGTCAAACCAAAGAGGGGTCCAGAGTCCAGGCAGGGAAAGAAGCCCAAATGCAACCCTGGAAACCACTGGGAATGACTCTATTTTACCTTCCAATGAAAATCTTTGCAGAAGTATGCCGAACTAATTAAAATAGAAATGTGTCTCTCGGTAAGGTGCTGCTGAAGGACAGTGGGGTGTGACACTATGATTGTCTTCATGGGAGGCTACACAGTGCATAGAGTCTCCCATCCTCATGCCACACTGTACATGGGACAGGTTTGACTCTCCTACCAACTCTCCATCACTGACAGGTGCTATAGGTTGCCTTCTGCTTGGGGACTTGCAGAGTTTCCAGAGGTTCCAAGATCCATCTCTTGTGTCCCTAAAGCAGTATATTTTACCCCAAGGGATCTGTGATCTTTGCCATCAATAATCATCATGACTTTGTCAGATGACTGTCACTCATAATCATTATCCTTGTCAATGGCCTGTGAATTTCACTTTAGCTGATGCCCAGAGACGTTACCCGTGACTTTCATCAATACCTTCTCCCATGAGTATCACCAACAACCACTGCCTAGGCAATTGCCTGCGACCTTGATATAACCCACTGTGGAAGATTGCTGCCTCTGACCCATCAGCATCTATAACGTCTACTCATGGCTACCATCTTGATCATCTCCCCGTGACCATGCCGTGTCATCATAGCCTTCTCCATGGCCATCACGATGAATAGATCCAATAACTACATATATGTATATGGAAGTATTGAATTTTGGAGAGCACATGATCTGTGATGAGAACAGGAGCCAAGAGAGCAACCACTTTAAATGATGGATGCCATTATTTCTCCTGAAACAGGTTGACAGACCCCAAATATGCAGTGAAGAAAAAACAGAATGTCTCTAGAGCCTTCTCTGTGCCCTGGCAGAGCACAGACACCCCATGCATGCCTCAGAGTGTAACCCATGGCAAAGACTATGCCAACTATGGACAGTTGTCACCCCTGAGACATGCATCCATCTCCCACCTAGAGCATCAGGTTAATCTGTGTGGTGTTTTGGAAGGTTTGCTTCAGTTTATCATAAAGTCAAACATCTGAACATTTCACCTTAAGCAACCAGATTTAATTCACAGTATATGAATTTTCAAAGAAATGCCACTTATTAAATTGTGAGCTATATCTGGCCAAGAAATAGGAAGAAATAAGACCATGTATTCAAATATCTACTTTATTCATTAAAAGAATTGACAATGATCAGGATGAATATTATGTATTTTGCCTTTTTAATAGAGATTCATTTTTTAGCAGCTTCACAGTAGAACAATTTTCAGTACTTTGAAAGCATTAATCTTGGGCTTTAGATTTATTTTGTTAATTTTAATTTATTTTATGTATGTGAGTGTTTTGCCTGCGTGGATGCCTGTGCTCACATGTATGAACCTGTGCACACATGTATGTATGTGCCTGTGCTCACATGTATGTGCCTGTGCAGGGCCTGGAGGCCAGAAGAGGTCATTAGATTCCCCGGAACTGGGGTCACCAGTGTCTGTGCCACGTGAGTGCTGGGAATCAAACCCACATCTTCTGGAAGAGGAGATATTTTTCCAAACCACCAAACTATCTCTCTAACCTAAGTTTCATATTTTGACCTTCTGCTTACGCTGCACATTGAGTCTCCTTCAAAGGCCCAGATCCCTCCCACCTCTGGCCTTCTCCTTTTGCTGCAGTGTCTGGCAGGGAACCTTCAGTACCCACAGCAGGGCTTCTCTGGGCTTCTACCCATGTGCCACACTGAAGAGCAGCATGCTGTGTGGTCCTCCCCTGTACCTATGAGTGTGCATCCTCTTCACCTGCACCTACCCTGACCTACTGTGCACACGGGTTCCTGTTGATTGGCTCTCATTGGAGAAGGCCAGGAGTTGATTGACCCTGTTCTGTAGTTGAGGGGTTCTCTGTTTTAATAGTAATTGTGTCATGACATGTACTTTGCTCTGAGACTTGTCTTTATTATTGGTGTATATTCACTGTACACAGTGTTGAATTTCAAAGAGGCAATTTCTTTCAAACATGTCATACACTTTACCATATTTGTCCTCCTCCCTCACCCTTCTTAATGTCTCTCCTCTTTTCCCTGTCTCTGGCATCTCCTGAGAAGTGTGTGTGTGTGTGTGTGTGTGTGTGTGTGTGTGTGTGTGTGTGTGTGTGTGTATTCCTTAACCATCTGAAAATGCAAGTAAAAACTATGTTACGATTCTATCTAGTCAGAATGGCTATTAAGAAATAAACAAGCAAGAACAAATGCTGGTAAGGATGTAGAGAAAAGGAACCCTTATACACTGCTGGTGGGGATACTAATTGACCCAGCCCTCACAGAAATCAGTATGAACCAACTATATCACTTCCAAATTAGTACCTGAGAGACTCAAAGTCAACACATCACAGAAATATCTGGATGTCTGTTTAAATGCAAGCACACCCTTCTCTCTTAGCCCAGTAGCACAAGTATTGAAATTGACTCTAAAATCATAAAAGACTTTAGCACATTAATAAATTAATTCCCGGGCATGTGCACATAAATACATGTTCATATGTGCACGCATGTGTATGTTAAGCCTTGTATTGCATGGGAATGAATATATGAGACAGGCAGATCACATTGTTTGTGTTCTGATATGTTCTTGGTGTAAAACTTTTATATATCTAAGGATAGAAGAGATCAAAATTGCTTGGGATATTGAAGCTTTCAGATAAGAAGTCTTCCTGTGAATTTTTCTGTACTTTGATGCAATATATAGACACACAAATATGAAAGTTGCCAGCTTAATATTTAACCAGTGGCCAGTCCGTGGAGGTGTGATTCTCATTTCCAGAAGGGGCCCTGGTACAGGCAGTGACTCGTTTTAATAGACATCAGGCATTAAAAGGAGGAGGACTGTTAAGTTGCGATTCAGCTGAGAGCCACAGGGCACAATATGTTCTGTGGGTCAAAAGCACACATCCTAAAGGAGTGTGCGCCCCGGAACGGTGTCTTTGTTATTAATCCGGAAATTGCATTCTTTAGAACTGATATTGTTGACTACATAAGTCATTTTTTTCTCCAGTGGAAATTTTTATCAAGGAAACTTCCCTTTGCTGCCCTGAGATGGATAGCAGCTCATACTATGGCTTTGGGTCTTGCACGTGTTTCTGCACCTGGGTGGTCTCATGAAGACACATGCTCTCTCTGTAGGATATCCTCCTAGCCAGTGACCTCTTCAGAGAGGCTGGGCAGTTTGGCTGGCAAGGATTCCAAAAGACAGATTGTCAGGTCAGAGATCACAGCAAAATGGCCATGTGTGGGTATGACTTGCTAGAGCAGCTACCCAGCACTACCTCCTTCCCTTCCCTCAAGGAGAAAAGATAGCCCCCAACAACAGGACAAAGTCAAATTCACCACAGCTGAGCCTGGGCTTAATCTGATCTACGTTCTGAAAAGTGTCACATGAGTTCAGCAGAACTGTCTTTTAAATGATGATCAACCTCCCAAGTCTAGAAAGACTTTCCTAGGCTCCTCTGCTTCCGTAGAAAGAAAGCACGCACCCCTAAAAAGCCCATCACCACCTCTCCCACCATCTCAGTTGACTGGCTGGTGGGTCATGGGGGTCACAAAAGGTCCTTTACCATTAGGGGAAATCACAGGGATGTCCATTTGGCTGTTTTGGTCCCTTGCTCAACCAATAAGCCAGATGTTAACACAACCATTATTTTTCCCACTGCCTCAAGTGGATCACTCTCCTGCCTGGATTCGTCACCTTGATTTCCATAGCCCCCACTTTGACCTCCACACACCTTAACTTTTGTATACCTATGCCTCTGATGAACTGTTGCATTGTAAACACTGTGGAGCACACACACACCCTTCACCTTGACTTCTATACATCAGTGTTTTTCCAGAGATAACATGAATGACCTCTTTCAGTTCCTAATATGTAGTACAAATAATAAAATCCCAGAGATAGATATTGGGGTTCAACCTAAAAACCAGAAAAGTAAAACAGCCAAGCCACTAGAGAAGTCTTACCTCTATCAAGGCTGGGAGATCACAGACTAAGCAGACACCTCTCTATCCTCCCATTTTATACTCCCTCTAGTGCTGGGATTAAGGATGTATGACTCCCTTGTACTGGGATTAAAGGTGTGAGCAACCACCACCTGGTTTTATTTCTGCATTGATCTTGGGTAGCCCAGGGTGGCCTTAAACTCACAGAGATCCCTCTGACTCTGTCTCCCAAATCCTGGGACTAAAGGTATGTGCCACCATTGCCTGACCTCTAGTGGTTGCCTCTGGTCTTCAGGCAAGATTTATTTATAAAGCACAAATAATGGGAAATACCACTACACTAATAGAGTTCTTATTCCTCTCTGGACTATTCTGAGCAGTCTTTACTGTCCAAATTCTCCTTTAAAATACCTCATTAATCTTTTCTTCCAGACTCTAAGGTTTCTCTAGTCAAAGTTTCAAAACTGTTCACTTCCCTTCTAGGGACCAGTTAGTAAGATCTGGACCACATGATCAGGTTTATCACAGCAACGCACACTCTCTTCTTGGTACCAGGTTTATATGTTAGCTGCATCTCTTGTTATAATCAAACACCTGACATAAAAAGACAATACCAAGCAGGAAGAAGCTCCCTGGCTCATGATTGGAAGGTGCAGTCCTTCATGGCAGGGAAGGCATGCATTGGGAGTGGCCGAGTCCTGGCCTGTAGTATAAGACTAATTGCTCACATCTAAACAAATCAGGAAGCAAAAAAAGGGGGTGGGATACCAGGGCTCACCTGGTTTTCTCATACTCCCTTTTGGTGCAGTTCTGGACCCCAGCCCATACAAAGATCTTGCCCACATTCAGAGACAATTTTGCCTCTCTGTTAATCTTTCTGAAGATCCTTTCATAGACACACCCCAAGGTGTGCCTTACTAATGCCTTGGGTATTTCTTAATCCAGCCAAGTTGACAGTGAAGATTATCTAGCATGGAACAAAGACTTCAGGTTTTGATGGGTGAGATTGCTGGGTCTCAAGGGTCACTTATGGGTGATGAGGGCAAATCCTCAGGTATCATTGTGGGACATCTCTGGTTTTTGAGGAGAATAATCCACATCATCCACTGTCTTCTCCACCGAGACAATGAAGGGTTCTGCAGAGGAAGGATGTCTGTGCGTAGCTAGGATGTCAGAGGCTTTAAAATGTGGTCAGGAGAGACCACAGGCTGCACAATAAGTATTTCCTTAGGAAACACTCCCTGAGGTAGCTCTTGTGCTGAGTGGCTCAGATCTGCCTCCAGCTTCTCCAATTCATTTATTTTATAAAGCAAACAGTTCTGATATTTCACTGTGTTTACAACATTGTGAAACCAAATTCCTCCTGTTTTGTACAATATTGCTATAATATTTATTATATAACAAACATCTCTAGTACTCTAAAATACTGATTAAAAAACTAATAGTTTTGGCTTATGAACTTTAAGTTGAAATTCAACTAACTCCACTATTAAGAAAATACAGAACATATACTTTATTTAAGCCACAAAACAAAATCACATTATGAGATACAGCATGCTTCTTATGCTTGGTACCACGCAATGAGCAAGACAAACAACCCTCAACAGCCAGGTCGAGCAGTCAGCTGAACTCCTCTTCGGGATCTCAAACCCCTAGGCCCTGCCATCTGAACCCTTCCATAACTTCCTGTTGTTCCACCCCATGTGGTCATCATTATAAGACACTCAAAATACCAGGACCCTAAACCCAGGCTTCATTGCCTCAACAACTGCCCCGTTTCTCTGTTCCACATAGCCGACAAGGTTAGAGATCCAAAAACATACCAATACCCCCTTCCCTGTTACCTCAGCCACCATCACAAGCTTTGCTGCACAGCACAGCCAGGGCAAGAAGACCTGAAGCATATGAGACATTCCCTACCCCTCTGTTCCATTTGGCCAACAGGGGTGCATACCCAAGACCCACAGCCTGGTGACTCAGGAACCTTCCCCCACGATTCCCCTCTCCTCCATAGGACCCACCAACCTTCAGTGGGACTCAAGCACATCAAAATTTACAGCCAACAATATAATTCCAGGTTACCAGATGACCCGTATAAAAATAAGCAATATAGCTGGGCAGTGGTGACACACGCCTTTAATCCCAGCACTAGGGAGGCAAAGGCAGGTATAAATCTAAATTTGGGGTCATCCTAATCTATAGAACAAGTTCCAGGACAGTCAGGGCTACACAGAGAAACCCTGTCTTGGGAAAACAAAAAATAATAATAACAAGCATTATGAAAAATACAATATGTTCCTCTCCCCAAAGTCACCAATCCTATAGAAAGGGATCTCAAGGAAAAATTTTAGATGATATTTAAGACATAACTAAGAGCCCAAGTTCTGAAAACTTACAACTGCCAAGCAAGGTTATTTTACCCAGCAAAACTGTCTTCTATAAATCAGAGAGAAATAAAAATCACCCACAATAAAACCAGACTAAAACAATTAATGATCGCTGATCCATATTTTAAAATGATACTGGAAGGGATACTTGAAACTAAAGAGAAGAATAAATTTACCCAAGTGGTCACAGGGGAAGAGTAAATACTACCAAGGCAATTCATGAAAAGAAGTCTAAGGAAACCAAATAAAATAAACAAAATGGCAGGAATAAACACTCATGTGTAAACTATAACTCTAAATATTAATGGCCTCAAATATTCAATAAAAAGATAAGCTAGCAGACTAGATAAAAATGGGATCTGCCTTTTTGCAGCCTCCAAGAAACACACTTCTCCAATAATAGACAAAACCTTATGACAGAAAGGTAGAAAGAGTATTTCAAACAAACTGCAAAACAAGATGCCATGGGTATTCTGATAGCTAGAAAAATGCACTTCAACCTAAAACTAAGTGAAAGAAATAAAGGTAGTTATTTCATTCATATTAAGAAAACAATTCAAGGGGCTGAAGAGATGGCTCAGAGGTTAAGAGCACTGGCTGCTCTTCCAGAGGTCCTGAGTTCAATTCCCAGCAACCACATGGTGGCTCACAACCATCCATAAGGAGATCTGGTGCCCTCTTCTGGGCTGCAGGAATACATGCTGGCAGAATACTGTATACAGAATAAATAAATAAATAAATAAATAAATAAATAAATAAATAAATAAATAATTTTTTAAAAAAAAGAAAACAATTCAAGAGGCCACTACAATCTTAAACATATTCACACCAAACACAGCTGTGTGTAATCTTGTAAAACAATCACTAATAGACCTAAACCACAGATGAACTCCAAAAGAATTATCAAAGGAGATTTCAATACCCTACTCTAACCAACAGATGAGTCATCTTGAGAAAAAAATTAAATGACAGAGAGACAGTGGGCTTAAATAACACCAGAAATCAAATGGACATAACAGGCATCCTCAAAATATTCCACCCAAATATTAAAACTGGAGTTGCAGATGGTTGTGAGTCATCATGCGGGTGCTGACACCAAACCTGGGTCTTTTCCAAGAATCTTAAGTGTTCTGTAATGCAAGGTTCTCTCTAGAACCTTGTTTTATTTATTTTTTAAAGAATCAGGTATGTGTTTCAATGACTCTTCATATAATTTTATATTTGTTTTTATTTTATTTATTTCTGCCCTAATCTTAATTACTTCTTTTCATCCATTGCTTTTGGGTTTGATTTGTGCTTGCTTTTCCAAGTACAGCCATAAGCTTTTCCCTTAAGGCTGACTTTATTGTATTACAAAGATTTTTGTATGTTGTAATACATATCAACCATCTGTAACTCCAGTTTCAGGGTCGCTGATGCCCTCTTCTGGTCTCCAAAGGCTCCTACTCACATGTGATACACATAAACTCATACAAACACACACATATACACATAAAACTTTTTAAATATTTTTAAAAGAAAAGCAAAGTCAACAAACTCTTAATCAATATCCAAGTTTACTTTCTGTTGCTGTGAAGAACACAATGACCAAAGTAACTCGGGGAAAAATGGGTTTGCTTGACTTACACATCTGAAATCTGTCCATCATTGAGGGAAGCCAAGCCAGGAACTCAAGCTGTAACAAAGGCAGGAATCGTAAAGGAGTGTTGCATGCTAGCTTGCTCCCTATAGCTTACTCAACTTGCTGACACAAACAACCCAGGATCACCTTCCCGGGGTTGGGCCACCCACAGTGGACTGAATTCTCCTACATCAATTATTAATCAAGAGAATGTCCACGGAACAATTTGATGGAGACAACTTCTCAACTGAAGTTTCTTCTTCCCAGATAACTCAGTTTGTGTCTAGTTCACAAATGTATAACCAGCACAACTAACCCCTTATCAACCTGAAATGCATACACATCACTATTAAACCATCGCTAGCCCAACCTTTCCTTTTTATTTCTAAGAGCTCACATAGATATAACAAAATATAATATAGCATAGCTTTAAAAGTCCCATCACCTTTAAATTTTTCAATGATTTAAAACTTCAAAGTCCTTTTAAATTATCCAAAGTCCCTTAATTATGGATTTCTATAAAAGAAAACAATATTTTTCTTGCTCTAAGAATGAACAGTTATAATCAGTTCCAAGCTAAACCAACATTCCCATTCCACTGTAACCCCAGTTCAGTGTCCAGTGACCAGGACTTACGTATGATATCCTGGGCTCCCATGGACTTGAGTGATCCCACTCTTCCAAGTCTGCCATTTACAGCACACAATTTGTTCAGGAGACGCAAGCTGACTCTTGCTGTTGTCCTTGGAGAAGCCTCACTGTCCTGGGCATCTCCCATCTGCAACGGTCTCTGCTGCAACAGAGGCTGCACCTTCATCCGTGATCTGTCCAGGCCTCTTTAGGGTGTCAAGCCTGCCTTTCTCCTTGACCTCTTCAATCTACAGCCACTGAGGAGTCCCCGTCACCAACGGCTTCTCTTAGTGTGCTCGTGGAGACTCCAATCACAACACACAGTGCCGAGCCTTATCCGCTTTCCACAACCTCTTCATGCAGCCAAAACTAGTCCTGCGTGGTAAAATCTTACATCGTCCAGGCTTGTCCAGCAGCTTCACAGGCAGCGTTAGACCCCTCTGCAGCTCAGGTAAATTCCCTAAGAGGAGGCGGCTAAAATGCAAGAACCAGAATAGGGAAGGAAGGCAGTGACATCCCACCTTCTAAGCAGAACACAAGCAATGCCATCATGCACTCACTCACAGCAGCTGCAGCTTCTCGCAATGGCCATGCACCAAACAGGCTCTCTCAACGGTTGGTCCCTAGACTGGGGAAGAGGTTCATGGGACCCCAGCCCTTACTGTTGAGTGATAGGCTAGCAAAGAACTCTGGGATAGGAGAATCATTGTCTCCAGCTGTGTATTCCCCAGTGCACACCAGGATCAAATGGGTCGTTCTGATTCCAAGTCCACACGGACCACCCTGGTTGAACCCAGAGGAACACAAAGAAAGCAAATAGGTAAGGGAAGGTGGATAGAGTGAGGAGCTAAGAGACAGTGAGGCTGAGAGCAACCAGAATGATTATAATGCATGACTGAAATGATTAAAAAAAACAAATTTAATTAATGAAAATAGAGGTAAAATAAAAGAAATATACCATGTGGCATATGAGTTGTCACACTTAGTGACCCGGCAGAGGATCTGAGGTCTCAGAGGGGCCTGGCAGTTTAAAGGGGCAGAGGTTGAGATTTTCTCTAAATATTTTAGGCACTGTATCTCTTATTTAGATTTTTTTAAATGCTATGTTTACTTACAGCCATGTGTGTGCCATTCTGCTTATATGTGTGTGATGTGCATGCTGTGTCGGTGAAAGACGGGAGAGAGCATCAGGTTCCCCTGGAACTGAAGTTACAAGTGATCCAGGGTTGCATGCTATGGGTGCTGGGAGTTGACCTGGGGCCTTTGTGAGAGCAGCAAAGTCTTTGAACTGAGCCATCTCTCCAACCCAGAGTCTCTTTCTACCAGCAGCACAGACACTGTCTGCAGAGCACCTGCTATCAACGACTGTGCACTCCTCAGGCTTGGGTGACGTCTTTGAGGTTTGGTGGAGGAGATCTCTCTGTCTACATGGTCCTTTACCAGAAAACGATTTTACCGGAAGTCACCTTCTTGTCTGTCACGCATTTTAGTGAAACATAGATCTCGAATAAGCAGAATTGCACGAAAGGGGTGGAAGAGCCGTCTCCTCTCAGAGTTCAAGGCCCATAGTGATAGTCCTCATGCAGGTGTGAGCACCGTGGTGCAGGACACTGAGCTGCCACTGCTGGAGTGAATTCATCTCCCAGGGGTTCGCCGCTTACAGTCGGTCTGACGTGTGGGTAAGAACTCTCCTGGTTTCAGCCCAGATCCGGATAAATCTCTGTCTCTGTGCCTTTCAGTAGTGTCCCACACTTACCTTCAATTGAACTGCAGCCTGCCAGGGTCACCCAGGTAAAATGAGGAAGCAGAATTGTGACTACATAAGATCTGCTCATGCTGAGATGAAGAAATCTCCCTAAACACAGTTCCGTTTTCCATGGGGTGTGCCGTGGGGTGTGCGAGTGGGCCAGCATTCTCAGAATTAGTTCTGAGTTCCCATGAAATATGTTTTTAACGGGTCTTACATTCTGCAGCACAGTGACCACTGACCTTGTCCCACCTCCATTATGTGAGAATTCAGAGTAGACGCTTCTATGTTCCAAGCCTGGCAGCAGTCACATCTACTACATGTTGTTAGCTAGTATGTAGATTCATTCATTCGGGAACAACCTTAGCTGTGCTGCAGTTCACCTAAGCAGCAGGAATACTAGCCAGCTTTGGAGGAATCCTGTGAAAGGGGAAGGAGATGGTGTGGACTCTACACCTTGCTTTGGTCAAACCTAGGCTGGCCTGATTGCCTAAAATAAAGACAGTTTATCCTTAGAAACTACCCAGTCAGTGGCTTCAGCCATACCCTGCCTTCCTCAATTGAGAAGCCAAAGACACTAGTCCAAAGATGGAGACATCCAGAGTGAGACCCAGGGCAGTCAATCCCAGAAGGGGCTTCTGCCAGGGAATCTCTGCCCTCGTAGATTCCTTCCAGAACTCAAGCCCATGCTTCCCAACAGCCTTCATGGGGGCTTGCTGGAATCAGACCTGCAGAACCAGCTGGCCACTGTGGAAGGATTGGAAAGACGTCAACTTTCAGAGGCTACAGCTGCTCCTCACTCTGACAAAGATGTTTCGTTTCTGGCTCTGTGTCTACAAGGATGCCTGGGTGGGTTTGTTTCACTGAGAACCTCCTGACTGTAAGCGTTTGGAGAGCAGGCACGGCACCTCACTCCTGCCTCCGTGGTAGCCCCCAGTGCCCGCTGCAGCACACACGCCACAGAGCCAGTAAATATTTAATGGGCAGAGCCGGTGCCTGCTCCCAGGGCAGCCCTGGGGTCCATTAAGCTGCCCTGTTTCTCTCTCCTCTGTGGAGATGTCAAATCTCATCCATCTGCCCTTACGTGGTTCCATGTTTAAGGCTGAGAAATCGGTCACTCGTGAAGCTTCCATTGTTCATTTCCCTCTCAACACGCCCCATTATTGCAGCCAAGGAGGGAAGAAGAGAGACGCAGACAGAGTGAGGACCAAGCACAAGTCCAGGTCGTTTGACTTGGGACTCGGTTTTACAAGTGACATGCCCATCATTTTATGGCTCCTTTACTGAAAATTGGGGATCTAATTCTAAGAGGAAAAGAAAGTCTAAGGATTCCATATTATTTTCACTTTTAAATGGTTGCCCAAACTGGTTTCAGTTTCCCCAAGTCCACATGGGCTTGCTAGCTCTTGAAGGTATCCTGGAGAAAAGCCAAACCCAAACCTGGGAGCAGAGAGCAAGACCCTCACACAGAGAACAGAGCTAGAATTAGAAAGAACCATGTATCACAACCAGCGTGATGATAATGTGGACGTTTAGCTCTGGTTTTCTCTTGGTGAGGAAGTTTTTAAATGGTAAAGTACTCTCTCTTGGTGCCTTGTTGTGTCTAAGAGAGCAGATACCATTAAAAAAAAAATCTGTCCACAATATTCCCTGGAGATCGGATAAAGTCTATCGGAAACATAATTTGGAAATCACAGAACCTGGGCACCACACACTCCCTTCTCCAAATGCCAGTCAGGACTGACCTCCCTTGGCTGGAAAAGAAGGGTGACAAGTACCAATTAAGTTGTGGCTTTGTCCAGGCCACTTCTTCACGCCTGTCCTCTTTTTTAATTGCTTTTCCCACGCCAAACAACTTCTGCAACATTCTTACCAACAGCATTGACAGCGCGTTTAAAGAATTGGTTTGAGGGCGATGCAGTGAATCACCCAACACCTGGGGCCCAGGGATGATGCACAGATACTCAGAAGGACACCATTAACACAGCTCCAGATACCAAAAGAGATTGAGTCAGGTCGATGAACGGATGGACAGGAGCCCCAGAGCAGCTGGCTGAGTGCCCCCGCTGGGAGCCAGGCACGGAGTCCACAGTGCCTATCCTCGTGGATGCTGCTCTCCTAAGCCAGGAGCCAGGCACGGATTCCACAGTGCCTATCCTTGCGGATGCTGCTCTCCTAAGCTAAAGAGCAGTCCCAGAAAGACGAGCACACACTATACAGGGCCAGCCCATGGCCTGCCTGGAACACGGTCTGATGGGAACATGGAGCTCTGAGCGATGAAAGCCCAGCATCAGAGGGGGGCATCTCTGCTGAATGCAAAACCTCAGATCCACCAGCCTACCTGGGGAAATGTAATTCTAAGATTCTAGAAAAACAGCTTGGAGTGAAATGGCTCCACATAGGAAGACAGATCACCATTTCACCTCATAGGACAAAGGAAGCAATGGGAGGCTGACTGGAAGGAGGCTGGCCCTTAGTCCTACAGTTCCTGTTCCATAGAACAGTAACCAAAGGGGGAAAGGAGGGAGGGAGGGAAGGAGGGAGGAAGGAAGAAAGGAAGGGCAAGAAGGAAAAAGAAGAGAAGGAAGGAAGGAAGGAAGGAAGGAAGGAAGGAAGGAAGGAAGGAAGGTCAGTTCCCTGGATGTATTTTATTCTTTCAGAAAACAGAACCTCCTGCTCTAGTTAGAAACCCAAGAAGGGAATACCAAACCCAGCCATAATCCACACTCATGGTCTTGCACATTGGCCACCTAACTCTTTCCCATGTCATCATACAGTCATCGTCACCCTCCGTCCTGGCCCCACAGGACAATGTTACACCCTGCCAAGGGAGCCCATGAGGTCCCCAGTGGTGCTGCGCCTAGGCAGGCCTGGCTTCTGCAGCTGCATCCCATACACTCACATGTATGAGACCATGGGCTCATAAATCCTTACGCTTCCTTTGGAGGGCTGCTGTAGAGATGGCAGCAATCCTCACTTAGGGGCAGAGTGCTCCGCTGTTATTTCTCACTGGGTGCCATCAGCTCCATGGTTGGTCTGTAAGGATTGGCTGCTTCTCGGTCCTCATTCATTCACCACAGCACCTCTGCGAGGAACTCCACACACCCTCGGAGGTTTAGCCAGTAAGGTCAACGTGACCCTGCCAGAAACCCACAATGAATCACACCAACCCGAGGACCCCACTGCCACTGGAGGACCTCAGAACCTGAACTCATGTCAGATTTGCATCGCTAGGTAAACTATTTTGGTGTACAGATAAGGTTTCATAGACAAAAATAAATAAATGAATAAAAATTAAAATAACTCTTCCAAAATACAGTTCCGTTGACTTTCAGACTCACAGACAATAAAATAGTACATCATGGTTCCACATCCTTTCTGTTATCCAAATCATGTGGTTTGCCTTAATTCTTCATCAAGTGGATAATCGCCCAGTGTCTTGTTTTTATAGGGAAAAATCTCAGTTGTCTTTATCCAAAGAAAGTGGCCATCAAGCCCATGGAACAGAAATGTACAGAATGAAGTTTCCTTTTGTCTCCAGCATGTCTCCTACAGCTGCTCTCTGTGTTCTAGAAAGTTCAGGAGGGAGCACTTCCTGCCAGTGGAGAGGGCCCGCAGGAGTTGGGACATCCCCTGCAGAGATCACCCTGAATGCAGACAGACATCACTTCCTGTGAGCGAGCAGACTGTCTCACCCTGGCCCAGCTCACCAGGACCGGAAATGGTGGGTTCCTGTCTTGAGCTTTCTTCCTGGTCAAGGCTCCATCCCAGGCTGAGCCCAGCTCTTTGCGGGTAGAGTAGGTTTCCCATCTCCACTTGCTTGGCATCCTACCCAGCTGAGATGCACTCTTTCTGGTACCCTGTAGACCAGAACGTCCAAAAGAAACAGACGCAAGCCTCATCCGCATTATTGCATTTTCCATGCCTACGCTAAGAAATGGGAAACAGGTGAAAGTAATTTTAATAGCATATTTTATTTAACCCAATACAGTCAAGAGCTTTCAGCCCCCATGGAATCAGTGTGAGGCTGCTACGGGTACTCTTTCCTTTGCTGCACTGAGTCTCTAGTTCACTACAGGAGACCCCTGGGAGCATCTTTACCCAGAGCGTCGGCCAGCCAGCTCTCAGGGACTGTGAGCTCTAGGTTTGCTGTTCTGGAAAACAGAACTTCAGGCCATGTCAAAACGCCACGTGTATTTTAAATGCAAAATCAACATTTACATCATCTTTTAAGTGTCCCAACTCAAAGCCAGGACAAGTGATGCAGATCCATAACCCCAGTTACTGAAGAAGCTAAAGCAAGAAGATTCCGAGTTCAAGGCCAGCCTGGGTAATTCTTGCATGTTTTAAATCTGTGTGTTTGTGTGCTCACGCATGCACATGCCACAGCACACATGTGGAGGTCAGGAAACAACTGTGAGAGTCAGTTCTCTCCTCTCGTGTGGGTTCCAGGGATTGGGCTCAGGGTGTCAAGCTTCGCAACAGACACCTTTACCTGCTGAAACATCTCGCTGGCCCCACATCCTAAAATTTTAAGAAGTAAAATGAGGGCTGAAGAGGCAATTGTATATAGTAAAGCAACTGTTGAGTCTGCCCAAGCCCCTACTACCAAAACTCGAAACAAAACAAAATCCCAAATCATACATTTACTTTGTTATTTTTCCCACTGACTCGGTGGACTGTTTAAATGGGGACGGTATAGCAGAAAGCCTTAGCCTGGTCCTTGGGTTTACATGGAAAAGCAAATGTCCAATTGCAGATACCTCTACAGTGCCCCAAGCCTCCATAGCCTGAGTGTCCTTGGCTTGTCATTACATGTGTGGTGTATAAGAGAAACAGAAAGATTCGAAGGTCTATGGTAAGGAGCCTAAGGAGTGAAGTGGATAAAGCAGGGAACTTCTGAGATGACTTGGATGTGCCTGCAGCAGGTTCCCCGGTCCAAAAGGCACACGTGAGGCAAGGATATGGATTGAGTGATGGGCTAAAGGGGACCCCTAAAGAGAGTGAGACAGAGGTGGGACAGAGGACACGGCTGGGCTGAGGTAACCTCAGGGGAGCGTGAGAGAGCCTGTGGGGCTGTGAGAATCCTGCAGAATTGCACAGCTGCTGGCCTCTTGCAATTCCCAATCTGACAGGCTTGAGGGGTTTTACATCAGAGTCTCAAGCAGGTGCTAACACTGGAACCTCAGCCTAGCACCCTGCCACTGTAGTCCAGAGACAACTCTGAGCGTGGCAGGAAGTAATCAGAGACTATGTAGATAGGTATATGTCCGGCTGTCCAGGCATAGCAACACAGATGGAACCCCAAATAGGACTCCTTGGGAAGGAGACCCAGGCATCCCTCCTCTGCAGTCCAGGACCTCAAGAACAGACTCATGATAGTTTGAGCCCCAACACTCACATAAAGGACAGTGGAACAGCAAACCTAATCAACAAGGGTCCTCATGATTCTTGGCCAGCATTTAGAGGCATGGTCTATGGGTCCCTGAGATCCAGGCATTAACTAAACTTCCCTGGGGGTCACATGGTAGGGGTAGAAAACAGAGTAGACACTCGGGAATGAACCTAGACATTTTAAAAAGGTTTCTATGGATTGTGAGTTTCCAAGTTGCTCCACTTGAACAACTGCCAGACATGCCCATCCTGGGGGTGGGGCTCTTAGGTCCACATCCTGCCAGCAGTGTTTAAAGGAAACTTAATGATATGGTTGCAAATCACGTCACTGAACACAAGAGTGGTTACAAGCTACAGCCCTATAAAATAAAGTTGCCGACAATGGTTGCTTTTGTGCCTGGGATAGGGACATACTGAGGAGAAGACTCCATCCGGCCAGCTCCTTTCTGATCCTGCATCAGTTAGCTTTTCTCGCTGCTGCAGTGGAATACCCAACGAAAGCGATTTATAAGGAGAGGGGTTGTTTTGACTCACAGATTGTGAGTAGGAGTCCCTAACAGTGGGAAAATCATAATGGCTAGACCTTGAGGTCACACTGTTTCCCCATCCAGGAAACAGGAAGTCAGTGATCAGTCCACTTTGTCCTTCTTGTTTGGTCAGCAGTGCAGCACACAAGATGGTACTGACCGCAGTGGGTCCGCACACCCCACCTAACCAAACCTAGAACCTTTATCGCCGACACATCCACAGAACAGGTGCTTCTATGTCTGTTAATACCAACCGTGATTGCTCTACTCTGTCCACCACTTTAAACTACCACCTTGTATCCCATGTCTCCATAGGCTTATGGCCGGCTCCTCCAGAGTCTTTCACGGCTCCAACACTGTTCAAACGTGCAAGCGCGGGGTCTCTTCTGAGACTCAACCAGTCTCTTTACTGCAAACCCCCATAACATCAAAAATAAGTTGCATATTTCCCTTATACAAAAACACAGAGTAAACATTCCCATTCCAAAAGGTGTAGTAGAAAGGAAATATCGGACCAAAGCAAAACTGAAAATCAATACATCAAAGACCAAACTCTGTGACTTCACGTCCAGCATTGTGAACTTATGATGAAATTCCCATGGGCTTGAATGGCCCTTCCATTCAGCCTTAAAGGATACAGCATACATAGCCTTTCTCCTGGGCCAATCCCATTCCTCCCTATGTGGAGGTCTACAGTCCTGGCATTTCCAGTATCCTGGAATTTCCACTGGAACTTAGGCTTCAGTGCCATGTCATACAATAACCCCTCCAGGTGCCCCATGCAGGGACTATAACCCTTCCACATATCGCCTGCCTTCTGGAACCTTCTGGAACCTTGGCACAAGCCTCCATGACTCCCATATTTGCATCCAGTATGCTTATAAAACCAGTACCATGTGGATAACACTGGTAAGTCCTGCCAGCTTGAAATGCAGTTGGGTCCCCTTTGCCCACAGTTGCAGTGTGCCTTCCAGGTTGTCTTAGTTACAGTTTCTATTGCTGTGAAGAGACGCCATGACCACGGCAACTCTTATAAAGGAAAACATTTAAGTAGGGTGGCTTGCTTACAGTTCAGAGGTTCAGTCCATTATCATCATGGTGGGACATGACATCATGTAGGCAGACATGGTGATGGAAAAGTGGCATCTTGCAGGCAGCAGGAAGTGGTCTGTGGCATTGGGTGGTATCCTGGTCATACATGACCTCAAAGCCTGCCTCCACAGTGATACCCTTCCTCCAACAAGACCACACCTACTCCAACAAAGCCACGCCTCCTTCTAGGACCACTCCCTTTGGAGGCCATTTTCTTTCAAACAACCACAACCTGAGAAAGATTGATGCTGAGTAAATATTTTCTTCAAGATTTGTTGTCTCAATTTAGGCTCTCTCCCTTCAAATTATTTTGGATTTGAATTTGGATTTTCACAAAATGGAGCTTTGAGTGTTTGGGGTCCCGCCTCGTGGAACTTTTCCTATTAACCCAGGGCATAGCAGAAGATTTCTTGTTAATGGTCTGTATCAGTTACCATTGCTGTGATAAAACACCAAGGCCAAGGCAATTTGTAGAAGAGATTTTTCTGCTTATAGTTCCAGAGCAATCAGAGTCGATCATGGTAGGGGTGGTGGTGGCTAGAAGTGGCATATGTGTCTGTCATGATCTGTCATTCTTAGGCCTTTGGAGCTGATTTTTTTATAATTTATTTATTTATTAAAGATTTCTGTCTCTTCCCCGCCACCGCCTCCCATTTCCCTCCCCCTTCCCCAATCAAGTCCCCCTCCCTCGTCAGTCCAAAGAGTAATCAGGGTTCCCTGCCCTGTGGGAAGTCCAAGGACCACCCACCTCCATCCAGGTCTAGTAAGGTGAGCATCCAAACTGCCTAGGCTCCCACAAAGCCAGTACGTGCAGTAGGATCAAAAACCCATTGCCATTGTTCTTGAGTTCTCAGTAGTCCTCATTGTCCGCTATGTTCAGCGAGTCCGGTTTTATCCCCGGCTTTTTATTGAAGAGTCTGGGACTTTGTGCTGTAAGCAGAGCTCATCGAGTCCTTCTATTGGGCATTTGGAAGACCAAATGTCCAAAGAAACACATACAGCAGAGGGCCAGGAAGGCTGCACCACCCACATAGGATCAAGTGTGGTAAGGGAGCTGCCTGTTCATCCCAGCCACCCGGGTAACTTAGCCCCAAAATAACCACATAGAAACTGTATTAATTAAATCACTGCTTAGCCCATTATCTCTAGCCTCTTATTGGCTAACTCTCACATCTTGATTTTACCCATTTCTATTAATCTGTATATTGCCATGTGGCAGTGGCTTACTGGGAAAGATTTGGCATGTCTGTCTCTGGCAGCTCCATGGTGTCTCTCTCCTACTCTGCCTCTCTTCCTCCCAGCATTCAGTTCTGTCTCCCCCACCTACTTAAGTTCTGCCCTATCAACTATGCCAAGGCAGTTTCTTTATTCATTAACCAATGAAAGCAACACACTAACAGAAGGACCTCCTACACAATTCAAGTGTTCAAATACCTGAGACTATGGAGTATATTATCATTTCAACTCCCCCATGATCTGAATCTGTTCACCATTTATAATCCCCCCCTTTTCCACAGCTTCAACTCACTCATATCTCTTTCCTCATCAAACTTTATATTTCTATATCTTTCTGCACTCTCTCACTTTACATATGGATAAAATCAGTGGGCAGAAGTCATGCCACAGCCTGAAAAATTCTCTTGAAATTTTCTCCTCTGAGCAAGCTGACCTGTGTTTTTAATTCACCCTCACTAGAGTTCTCAAGTCACAGAATGAGGTCAATTTATTCTCCAGACTATCACTTGAGTGAGCCCTTCTAGCTCAGTTTCCAACAGAGACCTTGGTCCCCTGTGAAATCTCACCAGCTAGACTTCAGCAATGGGTTCTGTGACACACCACCACTAGGCTCACACAGGCAGAGCAACAGAACAAAATGCAAGTGGCCAAGGCTAAGTAAGAGGTGACATAAATAGGCCTTGCCCCAGGACCCACGGGACAAAGACCTACATGGCCTTGTTGGAGAGCAGACCGAACATGCACAGTCCAGGTGTGCCCTTCCCTTCCCAGACAACCCCAATACAGCTGCTGGAGTGCTTGCCAATGGTATATACAAGAATTCTGGGAGGAGATTCCTGGGGGCTCTTCTACCCAACACCATCACCCATACCTGCACAACTGTCTTGCGAGACCTCAGAATTCTTAGCCTGATCTACGGAGGAGAGACCCTCACGGCAAGTATCTTAATTGGCTACCATAATTTCAGATCTGCTCTCTGTTGCTTCAAGGGAGAAAATGGACAAGCAGTTTGTTCTGTGTCTCACGGGGATGCAGGGAAATCTCCGAGGGGCTGTCGGGTTGTCACTCACTGCGAACGCTGGCGTGCACTGTTCAGCTTCCTTAGCATATTCTCCGGATCTGCTGCCCATACTTAAAAATCATAAAGCGGTCATCCATGATGCTCCTCGTTCCGTCTCGATCAACCACGCAGCCAGGCCTGCCAGAGCCATCAGGACATGCAAAGCAGGTGGAAGGAAGGAGCTCATCTCCATTTATGATGCTGCTTCTCCAGCATGCTGTCTGGGGCAGACATGCAAATGATACTAGCAACAATATAAACAGAAGGACACTTAAAGGGGCAGCTTTCCTATTATATTTTAAGTTCCTAGAGCGTTCCATGCTGCAGACACAAGGAGGATCCAGATGTAACCCTGTGGTCACTTCTACCCCTTCCTCATCAAGGGCCATCGCTACCCACCTCCATCCAGTTTGGAGAAGGTGCATCCCACTCCCACCCAGTCTTTGCATACCCAACAGGTACCCATCATCTCCTAGGACATCAGAAAGCAATGGAATATGGTGAATATCCATCCTCTTTACTTTAAAAAATAATAATAATCACAACCACGCCACGCTTCTGGTAGAAGGCTCAGGGCATGTTGCAACAGCAGGTGGCTGTGTGTTGGTGAAATTGCTCCCACACCACCCAGGGCACAGACTGAATGTGAAAGCTGAACCAGCAGATGAGTGTGCAGGACAGCAAGTGTCACAGAGACAGAGGAAGTTGGTGGTAGATAATTCTAGTAATTTTGAAGGGAGGAGTGATGGAGGAAGGTCATTGGCTAATAAACTGCCTTGGCCCATTTTATAGGTTAGAACTTAGGTGGGTGGAGTAAACAGAACAGAATGCTGGGAGGAAGAGGAAGTGAGCTCAGACTCGATAGCTCTGCTCTCTGGAGCAGACACGATGAAGCTCCGACCCAGGATGGATGTAGGCTAGAATCTGCCCGGTAAGCACACCTTGGGGTGCTACACACACTATTAGAAATGGGCTAGTCCAGGTGTGAGAGTTAGCCGAGAAGAGGCTAGATATAATGGGCCAAGCAGCGTTTAAAAGAATACAATTTGTGTGTTGTTATTTCGGGGGGCATAAGCTAGCCAGGCGACCAGGAGCTGGGACAGCAGGAACGCAGGCCAGCAGCTCCATCAACAGAGGAGTCAGATGTATGTATGGGAAAATTCCCAGTGTATGTGTGTCGCTACTCCATACGTCTGTTCTATGTGTCTAACCAGTGACACTGTATGTGTTAAGTATACTGCTGGTAAGAGGAGGATTTCTATCTAGTTCATGAGTCTTACTGTAGAAGGATGCCTCAGACCACATGCAGACTCCGCAGTCGGTCCCTGGAAGGGACAGCAATAAGTAAAGGCGCCTGCTTTGGGGATCAGCAACTGTGGTTCTGACAATCGCATGGCCCACAAGGCCATGATGTACTGCTAGAGGAATTTTAAATAAGTAAGAGGGGTCTGCGCCTTTTGTAACAGAGCTAACAAAGTACTCCTCTAGGGTCACTGGAGTTGATCGCAGATTGAGATACAGAACCCAAAGGACTGTACCAGCCTTTCAAGTCTGGCAGACCTCACGTGTGGGGACCGGCAGAAGCTACACTCCCTACAAGTCACAGCTATCACGATATTTGGCAGCTCTCACCCAGCGCCCAGGGTTTGGGGTGCCCTGGGACTCTGCCTCCTCTCCACATTCTAGGAGTTTCTGGACTGGACCCCACCCTCTGGCTCCGTCTTGAGATCATCAGGCCACTGGTGAGCACCACAGCCATGCTCATGAGCTGGCAAAGATTCAGCTCTCAGCACTTCCCAGGAAAAGTCAAATGGTGGAGTGAACCTTGATTAAGTGGATGGTGGGAATGCAGCCATTGTGGGCACTCTGTATCCAAAATCCCTCTTGACCCCAGCACTTTGAAAGGCTGATGATGAAGTCTTCAGTGTGTGACAAGCCTGAGTTTCATCCTGAAAATACAGACAAGTATAAGACATACATGATGTGCTAAATCAATAGTTGTATGACCAAAAAAAAGTCAAAAGAGATTTCCCTCTTTTGTTAAAACAGAGAAAGAAGAAGTGGTTTTCCCTCCGTGGGAAATAGGAAGGAGTCCACAGTTCTGAAAAATTTTAACTCAGATTATCTGAACTTTTTTCCAACAGTAAAATACATAAAAATCATTTTAAAAATTGCTCAATTAAATGACCACTGTGTTCCAGGAATGAAGTTCAATAGGACAACAGTTTGATTTCAATACAGTTTCCATGTTGTTCATCGTAGAGGCCAAGGTGAGGCTGATGCAAAGGCCCTGGTCTTCGGTTCCCCATCTGAAGCCGTTAGGTAAATTCTTCCCAGACTACACAATTGTGTGCTAGGGAAACACAGGCAACAAGCACCCTAAACCAGGTGTTCTTGCCACAGACAGTACCCCTACACCATCCTGAGATGAACTGCTGTTCCTTCCTTAACTGGGGCTTCCAAGACATGGTGTTGGAGTCTCAGATCCCCAGCTAGCTGGAGCTGGAACTGACCCATCCCCTGAGATTTCCACCTACTTCTGGTTAAGACACAGGCTTAACATTAAATTGCATGTGCCTCCAAATGCTCAGAGCCACCAGGCTGGAGATATTCTCAGAGCTTTGGAAATTAAGGCACAGGTCCTTAACTCATAGAAAGATGCCACAGGCGGCTTTTCCAGAGCTGCACCCCACTGAACACCCAGATTCACTGCAATCTGTGTTAACATCTGCAGAAGTAGGTTTGGCTCACCTCGCAGCCTCGGGGGTGTTACTGATTCAGAAAGGCAGCTGGGACAAAAAAAAAAAAAGAAAAAGAAAAATAAAAAGAAAGAAAGAAACCAAGAAGGACAGAGTTAGCCAACAGGAGGGGAGTGGCTGGAGCCAAGCCAGACAGTAGCAGCCCAAGAGTGTTCCATCAACTGTGTGCTCTGTTTCCCTGTCTGGTAGAACCTTGGAACGGGTACCTAGTTCCTAAAAGGGAGAAGCCCCATGGTGGTCTCTAAAGGCTTGCACAGTGCGAGGCGGTGGGACGTGGAAACATCTCGGCACATTGTCAAACTGTTGTCCAGGCGAGCTACAGAAACCAAGCTCATCCTGCTGCCTGTCATAGTTGGGGAAGGAGCATTCATTCCATCACTGACAAAGCCCACTGAGTGCCAGCCATATGACACCACCTGTGTCCGGTGTTGGGATTTACAGGGGTATACCAAGGATCTCTTTACTTTGTATGTGAAACTATGTTTTCACAACTCACCATCCTCAGCAGCAAGCCCACTTGACTTATTCAAGACACACACAGTTTTGTCTTCAACCAATTAGCATGGCAGGACTTCTCCCTGACAAAGAATTGTCCACAACCCATTTGACTGTAGCCCAGGGCACTGCAGTAATATTCCTGAACATATGGTAAAGGCTGTGTGCAAATACAAGCTGGCCCACAAGTGATGCTGATGGAAGCTGAGTCTGTAGTCAAAGCCCGACCGATAGATGCATGCTCTCCTCGGCTCCTCACATTAGACAAAAACTAAACTGGCCAGTCTGAATTAATGAAACTCTTAAAAATTATCCATATGGTGTGATGACTCTAACGGCCAGCTGCTGCTTCTGGGCGAGATAAGATGAAACACTGGTGATTCGTTGAGAAGACAGTAAGGACCTGAGAACACCTCCGTATCCCAGAAAGACAATTCCCAAACAAAGCCAGGCACCCTGCAAGCAGACCCACGATGTTGCCGGCTCAAGAAGATCATCTTGCAGGCATACTCCCAATGCTCAACCACATACACATCCCACATCCATCAGGACTCCCCGTTCCAAGCCCGCTCTAAAGGCACAGACCAATAGAAGATTTTCCCAGAGGGCATCTTAGCTTACAAAGGGTACAGAGGAGATGTTAAGGTCTCTCCATTCAGGATGTTCCTAAGCTTCAGATTTCCCAGCATAAAACAAACAGTTCTGAGAGAACAGCTTGGATCTATGACCCTATATGTTTCTGACTATTGTCAAACCTGCAAACAAGAGATTTGTCACTGTGAATGCTATATTCTAAGGCTGTAGTGACGATGGCCTCTGTGTGGGGGCAGAGAAAAATAGTCCCTAAGCAATCGTTCAGGGAGGACATAGGATCCCCCCAAGGAATAGAGACGAAGTGCTTGTTCCATGTACAGTGGGGTGGAGATGTTCTTGTGAGTACATGTGTGTGTGCCATTGCATGTGGAGGTCAGAGGTCAACTCTAGGTCGTGCCCCTCGAGATTAGCATCTCCTACACTGGAACCTGGAGCTCACCAATTAGATGCTGCTGTCTGACTATTGAGCAGTGGGGATTTGTCAGTCTTTACCTCCGTGGGATTACTAGAATGTGCTTCTATACCTGGGTTTTCATGTGGAGTCAGGAGATGGGGTTTAGATCTCATGCTTGTACACCAGCCAGTTGAGCTATCTCTCCTCTACTATATTCTGTGATGCTGACAACTTCTTTATATCAATAAAAAATTGCAACCATTTTCTAGATGATGAGCCATCGTCTCCTGTTGTCTCAAAGTTAGGGTCCAGAACTCACGGGGGTGAAGGGAGGGGCTGCTGAAGAAGTCTCTATTTCTTTCTTTATTTTCTGTTTGGACAATTAAGTGTAACCAAGGAGCCACCTGGATCTCTGCCTCTGGCGCTGGCTGCAGTGGCAAGAGGGGGGAGGAAGACGGGAAGGTGGGCGGTGAGTTGGGCACGTCTGGTCTGTTTGAACCATAAGCCAGTGAGTGTGGGCACGGTGGGGGAAGCGCAGGCCGTTAGACGCAGTGATGACAGACAGAGGCAGGGGTGCACAGGCCTGTGATCACTGCCCTGCCTCAGGCAGCACCCAGGTGTTGGTGAGGCATGAAGGCAGGGCATGCAAAGGCAGCCTCCAGAGAAAGCCCTGGAAAATCCCCAGACAGCACAGCTCCCACGGTAGGGCTGGTTCATTGAATGAGAAAGAACCCAGGCCTTCCAGCTGTGCTGTCTAAAGAGCCAGGGCCTGCAGGTCTCCGGTAGGGTACAGAATAGACAAGGAGAAAGTGGGTCCTGTTTAAGTCCTCAAGGCATGGGGATTCAGATGTAGCCTCCCTTGCAGGATACAGGAGCTCAGGGTGCTTAGCTGAGAACCTGGCTTTGCAAAGAAGCCTGAGTGATGAGTTCTGGTTGTTAAAGACTTTGTACCCTAAATATTTCGTTGTTAACAATGTAAAGAGTGTGTGTGTTTGCTCTCCACAGGCTTGACTCTTGTTGTATGTACTGCATGTTAGGTTAGTATTATAGAACACAGTGGTCTGCCCTGTCTATTTTTGTGTTTCAGAGCTCATATGTCACCCACCAATAGTGACATTCCCAAGAGTTCTGCAGCTGGTGTATTCTGAGGATGGAAACATTCCACTGGGGGGTAGAGGGTGCACAGGGCTGCTCTTCGCTAAGTCCACAATCGACCAATGAGAGGTGAGGAGGTAGTCACCTGACCTCCCTCAACATCCAGCATCTAACCAGCAAAAGAGAATGGGGTGGTCCTGTGCAAGTCTGAGCACCCAGCAGGCTCAGGTGTCACCTCTGAGCCAGGCCCTGCACTCTCCCAAATTCCTCCATGTGCCTGGTGGGGCTGTATCTTCACCGAGCTGCCCTTCACAGTCTTGTTCCTATAGAGCACACAGCCATTCCCTGGGTTTCCAGAAAAACCAGTTCAAACCTTCTCAGTGAACAATCCCTCTTCTTTGAGTGACAGATCTGAAAATTGGGCGTCTCTAGCACAGTTCCTGGACCCCCTGCCTTCCCTTAGTGGTCTGGTCTATCTCTGTCCATGTGTGATGTGCAGAAAGAATGAACTTTTATCCTGAGCTGAAATCCAGACGAAAGCCAGAGGCTCAATGAAGTACTCAGGGGGCTCCAACCATGGCCAACCTCTCTGTGTGAAAAGCACCCATTCAGCCCACCACTGTCTCCTACAACCTCAGTCCATCTGCCCCAGTACAGAGACATACATTATGGACCAACATGGCATTCCTCTGGCTGCTTCAAGCAGGACTTGCACCCTTTTTCAAGTATCCCCAGGACCAGTCACTCAGAGCCCTGTTGGATTCTCCAAATCCTTATGCAAGGAATTAGCTGGCAGTTGGCTTTCAGTCTGAAACAGGAGGTACGCCTTGTGGTTAAGAGCTGACTAGAGCCACCGATGGGTACTACTCTCTTCGGAAAGAGCTTCTTGCTCATGGAGCCTCCATCACACTGGCTAGGAGTTCTAGCAACCAAATTGAACTATCTTGTTAAAGTCACTTGAATAGGATCCAGTCATACCGACAAATGCTGCATGGCCACACCACAGTACCCATGGGCCAGAGCCCATCGAGCTTATAGTAAAGTTGGCTGCCACATCACACACTGGACCCTTCAGAGTAGGGTAAAGACTAAGGAGAAGCAGCTATGCACAGAACAGCTCTCCAAGACCTTCTGGTACCATTGTTATCTTTGGAAAGTCACTGAACAAATGGCCAGGGCATGCCATTTTAAATCTCTGCCTCAGTTTTCCTGTCTTTAAGGTGAGAACACAGCTGGTTCTACAGATGGATCAAGATTTGTAGCAGAGGCTTTGTACCATAAATAAAAGAGCATGACTCCCAGAGAGAAATAGGAGTCCCTTTCAGAGATGTGCCAAAACCAAGAGAGCTCATTTAAGCTAATGCTCACACTCAGAGCAATCAGGAAGAGAGAGGGAAACAGGGGTGTCTGAAGAGCAGAAAGGATAGCTTCATGAAGACACAGACCTACAGACAAGAGTGTGTAGTGTAAACAAGGCAAGGGATTATAACCAGGCACAACTGGGCAGGAAAACCCGGTAGTGATAAGGCCATAGGGACTTCAGGAGATCCAAAACCAGACTTCAGTGATGTGAGTCAGCAGGGAGTCAGAGGGCCAGAAGTCTGAAATCACAACTATCTGGGAAGTGATCCCAGTAATCCTTTGGCTCTAAGACAATGGTCTGGCAGTTTCAAGCTATGTAAATACTAGCACAGCATCTATAGTGATATTTTATTTATATTTTAGTAAATAAAGCTTGCCTAAAGATCAGAAGGGCAAAGCTAAGCCACTAGAGGTCAGGCAGTGGTGGCACACACCTTTAATCCCGGGATTTAGGAGACAGAAACAGATGGATCTCTGTGAGTTCCAGGCCACCCTGGGCTACACAAGGTCAATGCAGAAACAAATCAGGTGGTGGAGCCTCACACCTTTAA
>NC_022021.1:51812562-51825243 GCF_000317375.1 Microtus ochrogaster
GAGAGGAGGACAGGAGGAGAGGGGAGGAGAGGAGGAGAGGAGGAGAGGGGAGGGGAGGGGAGGAGAGAGAAGCTCTGTCTCTTTAGTCTGCTTCCACTGCTCAGTCTGCAGTCATCCAGCCTTGGTAGAAGTAAGACTTCTTTAATGGCTTGACCGACTTGTTTTTCTGGTTTTCGGATTGAACCCCAATATCTGACTCTGGGTTTTTATTATTCGTGCTAAAGCATCTAAAGAATGACAAAACAGCAGGGCAGTCTGAGTTCAGGGGTCACAGAGAATATTGGTGGGAAAATGAATCGAAAAAAACTTATAAAATAGAGCAAGAGGCAATATTAGTGTGGTCTAAACACCACCATGTGTTAGATGGTAGCTACTTCAATCCAGAATCAGAGTACCTAATCAATGACTCTTTTCTTCACTATAACAAATGCCTGTTATAGTGAATTGTCAAATATGGAAGTTTATTTAGGCTTATAGTTTCAGGGCAGGGAGTCATCACGAGGAGGAAGGGGTTGGGGCAGAAACAGCTCCATCTACGACAGTCAGCGTGTGAGGTGGTGGTTCCTCACATCTTGACAAATAAAGGCCTGTTCTGACACTCAGTGCCACCTCCAATGACCCTCCACCCTCCAGAGAGGCCCTACATCTGACAGGCTCCAGAGCCTCCAAACAACCACTGCAGTCCTCCAAGAGTAGCTACGTTTGAGATGACCGTAGTCCTGAAAGGTGGGGTGATAGATACGGATCTAATTTCACTCTTTTCCTGTGGACATCTAGTGTTTCCTGCATCACTTGCTGAAGACGCTTTCTTTTCTCCAATAAAGTTTTCTGGTATCTTTGTTGGATATCAGATGGTTGCAGCTCTACGTAGAGGGAGACCAACAAAAGGCAGAGCAACAGAACTCACTGTCTCTGGAGGAGTGAAGAACACAGGACACTAGGGCAGACCACTAGACAGTCCCTTGCGAAGCTGAGCCAACCCCTCTCTGTCCGTCACCTTTTCTTGTTGCTTTGATAAAACACCATGAAGAAAGTAACTTATAGAAGGAAAAGTTTGTTTTGATTTATAGTTCCAGAAGGAGAATCCTTAATGGCAGGGCAGACATGACAACAAGCAGCCCAAAAAGGAACTACAACACACATCTACAACCACAAACACAGAGAGAGCAAGCTAAAAGTGGGGTGAGCCTATAAATTCTCAAAGTCCACCTACAGCAAGGCTGTACCACCTCCTCACGTAGCTCCACCAACTGGGAACTAAGTCTTCAAATACTGGATACTATAGAGGACATTTCTCCCTCAAAGCACCACACCCTCTACGCCACACACCAGTCATGAGCCTCAGTTTGGACAGATAAACGGAAACTTTGGTGTACACAAAGCCTGTATGTGGATGCTTTTGATGGCTTTGTTCAAAATTAGGAAACCACTAAAATGTGCTTCAGTAGGTAAGCGTACAAACTGTGACACCCCCAGACAATGGGATTTGGGTCAAGGCTAAAAGGAAATGAGTTGTCAAGCCAAGAAAAGACACAAGGGGCCTTTTAGACCCCTTGCCAAGTAGAAGAAGCCAATTTGAACACTTTATTTCATTTAATTTTTACTTCCAAAGGAATAATAAGTGAACAGATAGTGAGCTCTGGGCAATCACATGGAAGCTGAACTGTCAAGGGAGACATGCTGAAGTCTGCATTTAATTTAATACATGTCAAAATCATGATAAAGGTGCTGGAAAGATAGCTCACTGTGTGGCCAAAGAACTTGCTGTTTATGTATGAGGACAAGAATTTGGATCCCCAGCAGCCATGAAAATGCTTGGCTGGGCACAGCAACCCACCTGTAATTCCAGTGCTGGAAGGTAGAGAGAAGGAAACCTTGAGACAAGCTGCCAGAGACAATAGCTATACCAACAGCCTCTGAGTTAGATTAAGAGGGCAACCCTACTTCAAAGCATAAAGTGACCATCTATCAAAGAAGAGTCAGGATCAGTCCTCCACACACAAGCACACACATGAGTACACACACAGCAAATGGATACACACACACATATATGTATACATGCAAACACACTCACCAGGCACACATTATAAAAACAAGTCTGAGGTGCAGCTATAGGCTCCAAATATCAATCTTCAAAAATAAAATAAAACAGATACTGACAAAAAAAATCACAAGACAAGTACAGTAAAGGGTTCAAAGTATAAACACTTGTTGGTAGCAAAATTAACTTCTTCAATTTACCATGGATTTTTTAAAAGTCTGAGAATAGAAATGTAAAAGTAACGAGGTGTAGGGAGATAGATATGGATCTAATTCCATTCTTTTGCCTGTGGACATCCAGTGTTCCCTGCACCATTTACTGAAGATGCTTTCTTTCTTCCAATGTATTTTTCTGGCATCTTTGTCAAATATCAGATGGCTGTAGTTATATGTAATCATCTTTGGATCTTTGATTTCATTACATCGATCTAAATGTCTGCTTTTGTGCTAGGAACATATTGTTTTTGCTGCTATAGCTCTGTGACTTACCTTGATATTTGGAATGGTAATCTTTCCAGATCTTTTTGCTTAGGGAATTTTAGCTACCCAGGGTCTTTTGTGGTTCCATACGAATTTCAGCATGGTTATTTATATTTCTGTAAAGAATATTGTGATGGTTTTTAGTGGGATTGCAGTGAACCTGTAAATGGTTTTTTGGTAACATGTTCGTTTTCACAATATAAACTCCACCAACCCGTGAACTTGGGATATCAGTCCATTTCTCGTGTCTTTCTCTCTCTTTCTTCAGAGGTCTAAAGTTTTCACTGTGGAAGTCCTTCACCATCTTAATTAGATTTATTCCTAGATGTTTTATTTTATTTGAGGCTACTATGAATGAGAGAGAGAATGTAGGTTTCTGTTTGCATCTGAAAAATCTTTTTATTTTTGCAAATTAATTCTGGATCATACCATGTTGTTGAATTTATCATTTCTAAGAGCTTTTGGAAGAACTTTTGAGATCTCCCATGTGTATATCGTATCATCTTCAAAGAGGGATAGTTTGGCTTCTTTTCCTATTTGCATCCCTTAATTTCCTTCTCTTACCTTATTACTCCAGCTAGCGCTTCAAGCACAGTGGTGAGAGTGGGCAGCTCTGTCTCCTTTCCTCGTTTCCGGGGGATTGCTTCAAGATTTCCTTCACTTGGGGTGATGCTGACTGCAGATTTCTCGTATATAGTTTCTGTTATGTTGAGAGCGTTTTCTCTTGTCCTAAACTCTTCAAACTTTCTCATGATGGCATGTTGGATCTTGTCAAAGACTTTTTCAGCATCTATTGAAGTGATCATATTTGTCTTTAAGTCTGTTTATGTGGTTTATTATATTTATTGACTTGGGTATGTTGAACTATTCATGAATCTCTGGTATAAAGCCAACTTGGTCATGGTGGATAATCTTTCTTATGTATGTCTGTGTTCTGTTGGCAAGTGTTTTATTAAGCAGTTTTAGTCAAGTTCTTCAGAGATATCTGTCCATAGTTTTCTTTATTTGTTGAGCTTTATCTGGTTTGGTGTTAGAGTGATCCTGGATTTGTAGAAGGAGTTTGAGATTGCTCCATCTGTTTTGGTTTTGTTGAATAGGGTAAGAGCTGAGAACATCTTTGAAAATCTGATAGAATTCTGCTGTGAATCCATCTGATCCGGGACTTAATTCAGTTAAGAGGTTTATTATTACTGATCCCATCTCCCCATTTGCTATGGGTCTGTTTAAGTTGTAGATCTCATCTTGATTTAATTTTGGTGATTTGGCTGAATCTAGAAATCTGCTCATTTATTTTAAGCTTTCCAACTTAATGGAGTATACGTTTTTAAAATATTCTCTTATAATAGTCTAAATGTCTCGGGTCTCTGCTGGGTGTGTCTCTGCTCATTTCTGACTTTGTTGATTTGGGGCATGTCTTTTTTTGGGGGGTTGCTGGGGCCAGGGTCTATCAGTCTTGCTTACCTTCTCAAACAGCCAGCTCTTAGATGCAGTGATTCTTTGTAACTTTCGTTTGTACTTCATAATTCTGGCTCTGACTTTTATTACTTCTTGCAATCTGCTGGATTTGGATTTTATTTGTTCTTGTTTTCACAGTCTTTGTGTTGTATTGTTGGTTCACTTTTTTGCTTCTTCTAATTTTTTAATATAGGTGCTTAGAGCTATAAATTTCTCTCATGGGACTGGTTTTAATAAGTCCCAGAAGTTCTTTTGTGCTATGTTTTCGTTTTCATTTAGTTTTAGAGGTTTTTTTATTTTTCTTGACTTCTTCTTTGACCCATTCATTATTTAGTAATGAGTTGTTTAATCTTTAATGATTTCTGTGCTAACTATGTATTTGTTTTCTGTCAATATTAAGTTTAATAGCACTAGGATCATATAGTATTCATGGAGTTATTTCCATTTCTGAATTTGTTAAAATTTGCATTCTGTGTACCAGGTTGTGGTCTATTTTAAATAATCTCCCATGAACTGCCTAGTAGAATGTATATCCTTTGGTGTTTAATTATAATATTGTGAAGATATTTGTTAAGTCCATTGATAAATGATGCCATTAATTTCTGCTGCTTCTCTACTAATTTTTATCCAGATGGTCTGTCTATTGGAGAAATCACCTTCTAACTAATGGATTGATACTAATCTGTGTCTTTAACTACAGCAATACAGTTATATGCAATTTGCACTTTAGTTTGGTGCACGTGTGTTTAAGATATTAATGTTTTCTCAACTAACTTTTTTCGTTGCTAAGAATGAAGTGTCCCTCTTTATCTCTTCTAGTTAGTCTCAGTTTGAAGTCTGTTTTATCAGATAGTGGGATAGCAATACCTGCTTTCCTCCTGGTCCCATTTGTTTATAATCCTTTTGTCCATCTTTTCACTTTCAGGGTGTGCCTATCTTTAAAGCTGAGTTTCTGATAGGCAGCAGAAAGATAGGTTTTGTTTCTTAATGAGCTCAGCTGACCTGTGTCTTTTGATTGGAGAGTCGAAGCCGTTAATATCTAAAGTAATTATTGAAAGGCGTGTGTTGATTGATGTCATTTTGGTGTTGTTACTTCACTGTTTATGTTTCGGGTCATTTATAGTTTCATATTTCTCTTCCTAGAGCCTGTTTGCTATGTGTATTTCCCATCAGTCCCAGGTATTGCTTCCAGTGCTCTCTGTAGGTTTGGTTTGGTGGACATGAATTCTTTCAGCCTGTTTACCCCACAATTTATTTTTCTCCTTAAATTATTGCAGTTGATTTTACTGGGTACGGTAATTTAGGTTGCCATCCATGACCTTCTGGAATTTGAAGGACATTGCCCAGGATCTTCTGACTTTCAACATTTCCAGGGAGAAATCAGCTGTTATTCTGATGGGTTTTCCTTTAGAGGTGACTTGTTGCTTTTCCCTTGCAGCTTTCAATACTCTCTCTTTGTTCTCTGTTTTGGTGTTTTGGTTATAATGTGCCATGTGGAGTTTCTCTTCTGGTCTTGTCTTTCTGGGGTTCTGTGTGCTTTCTCATGCCTGCATGGGTAAATATTTCCTTACTATGAGGAGGTTTTATTCTTCCGAAAGCAGATGTAGGGGTGTGGAGACAACACGAGTGGGCTTGACTCCAGAGGGGCTTTGCCTAGGAGAACCCAATACGAGAGCCAGGCAACCACAGCTGGTTGTGGGGAAGGTGCTGGAGGTGAAATTCTGAAGAGCTCACTTCTCACTTCCAGATCCAGGCCTGGGAGTGTGAAGACGGCATGGACTTGGTTCCGGAATAACTCACCGAGGAAAGCCAGTCCAGGAACTGCACATCTCTAGCTAAGCCTGAGAGTGTGAGGATGGTGCTGGGTGAATCTGACGGGGAATTCTGTGGACTTCCTGTACACTCAATTGTTTCCTTTGCTGTACAATAGCTTTTTTTTGTTTTTATGAGGTCCTATTCTTCCATGATTGTCTTTAAACCCGGAGTAAATGGTTCCCCAAGTCATTTTTTGCATTTTACAGGATACTGCCTGTTTTCTTCTAGTGGTTTCACCATTTCAAGTTTTAGGTTTCATTTGGAGTTCATTTTGGGCAGGGTGATAGATATGGGTCTAATTTCATTTTTCCAGGGTTTTCACTCATGCTAAGGAAGCGCTCAACCATTGAACTGCATCCCCAGTCCTCTTTACTTTTTTTTTAAAGATTTATTTATTTATTTTGTTCACAGTGTTCTGTCTGCATGTGTGCCTGCAAGCCAGAAGAAGGCACCAGATTTCATTACAGATGGTTGTGAGCCACTATGTGCTTGCTGGGAATTGAACTCAGGACCTCTGGAAGAACAATCAGTGCTCTTAACCTCTGAGCCATCTCTCCAGCCCCTCCTCTTTACTTTTTATTTTGAGACAGAGTCCTTCTAAGTTACAAAGCTGATCTTAAACTCATGCTATAGCCTAGGGAGACCTTGAAATTTCTGCTTCAGTCTCACAAGTATTTGGTATCTTAGCCTGTGCCACCAGGTCTGGCTTGATCTTTTTAACTTGAGCTTGGGTCTTATTGGTGAGGATCTTAGTCAGTATTCCATTGCTGTGAAGAGACACCATGACCGTGGCAGCTCTTACAAAGAAAGCATTTAATTCGGGCTTGCTTACAGTTTCAGAGGCTTAGCCCATTGTCATAATGGCAGGAAGCATGGCGGCAGGCGTTCAGACATGGTGCTAGGGGAGTAACTGAAAGTTCAACACCAGGATCTTCAGGCAGCAGGAAGAGGAGTCACTGGACCTGGCTCCAGCCGCAAACCCATCCCTAAACCCACGAAGCCCACGCCCAGTGACACACTTCCTTCAACAAGGCCACACCTACTCCAGTAAGGCCACACCATTTAGTAACGCCACTCTCTGGTAACCAAGGATTCAAATCTATGAGCCGATGAGGAACTTTCTTACTCAAACCACCATAGTGAGCATCTTGAATCTGCAGAACCCACTTCCCTTGACTCTGCAACCTTCAGATACAGGCCTGCCATTTTGCTTGTTCAGTGAAACCTTCCCCTCCATGTCCACAGCTGTCCCCAAAATAGACCTGTGATGGACCCAGGGGCGAAGGGATGACTTTGATGTTGTTCATAAGAGAGATCACCCTTTTAAAGAGTGGTTTTCTATCACCACAAATCCAAGGCATAGTGATTGATCCAAACTTAGCTGCGCTTAGACATTTTGCTGGTGGAAAACTAACGTGTAAGTTCTACCCATTCTAAAAGCAGCCGCTCTGTTGGTGAATTATCATGTTCCAAAGCAGATGCCATATGAAAACGGATTTATTTATTGAACAACACAAGACTTTGGAAGAGAACTGTATTTCCCATGTGACCTAAGCTGCCTGTCTTGAGATCCATGACAAAATTATTTTGAAAACAAGTCTGCAAAACTTGGAGTTTCTTTGGCTTTCACTTGCAGGATCTGAACCTTTGTAAATTATCCCAACTTTCAGCCCATTTAAACGGCTGAAGTTCTAAAATCCCAGCTGATTAGAGCTTTTTTTCCCCCTTACTGAACAACAAGTCTGAGAAATTGAAAGATACATTTGCTGAGTGGCTCATGTACTCATTTCGTTGAACAACACAGCCTGGGAGACTTGAGACAGCAAGAGGAGAATTTCCCATCTGCTCTTGCTAAAACTGATGTCTCGCTGTGGGGAAAGGCTACTTCAGCAGTTGACGGCACAACTGGCCTGAGGGTCATTTAGACAGCACCCAAATCCCTGGGTCCATCCCTGGCTACTTGGTCAAGCCACACAGTCAGGATCTATGGGCATGGTCCACACAAGAAAGGCCAGTATTCCTTGAGAGTCATTCTAACTTCAGACAGCTTCCCCTCTTTCTGCTGTGGCAGTTCCTAAACCTCCACCATTCAGAGTCAATAACAGCCTGATGATGAGGCTGACTGGACCCTGAGTTCCAAGAAAACTCCTTGGGAATCCCAGTTCTTCCATGAAGACCAAAGTTTGCTACTAGCCACCATAATTCCAGCCTCCCTGACTTTGGACTTGGGGTAGAAATGGGACAGACTCTACCTTTCTGACCTCAGCCAGGTAGAAAACCCTTTCCCTGTCCCCAGAGTGGGAAGATGGTGGGAAGAAAACAAAAACATATTTAAAATTAAACAGAAAAGGAAAGAGAGACAAACAGAGACAGGAGTATAGAGGAAGGCAGGTGGGAGACTTCCCTGGTGGCTGAGGACAAAAGTGGAGAGGGATGGGAACGGTACTCTGATAACCTGTGCACAGGTCTCAGCGTGAATAAGATGCAGGAGCACTGTGCCAAGGCAGAGAGCACCTAACAGCAAGCTCTTGCTTGGCACAAAATGTACCCTGGTCGTGTAGCAGAGCCCAGGAATAGGGACGGATCAGGAACAGAATTGCCGACTGGGGAAGGGCCACTCAAGGGCCTTACATGGGAGCTGAGTGACCACTGTGTTGTCAGGGATACACGTGAGAGCCCATGAGAAAGTGACTATGGCTTGGCCCTGGCTGAAGAATTGGGGACTCAATGCCATGCTTCATGGTGCTGTCTGGCCATGGTTTGCCCATGGTTTGCCCTTGAGTAATCACACCTGAGGCCCAGAACAGAAGAGGAGCTCAGAACAGCTCCAATATCAAACATTCAAAGCACCCTCTCGAAATCTGGTGGTCACAATTCCCAGGAAGGTCACCCATTGATGCCCCAGACAGGCCCTGGAATTTTCAGGGTCAGTTAGTACAAGAAATTACTTCTGAGAAAACTGGAAGAGGGGGCTAGGGCATAAAGACCTGCCCCCTCCTGACGTGAAGTCATCCCAGCCTGGTGTGCACACTGACAAGTAAGACAACATGGTGGCAGCACTGGCTGCCTTTTCTTCAGGCTGATGAAGGATCCTCATGCTCTAATCGCAGCACTCCTGACCGCCAGAGTCTGTGTATGTCCTCACAGGGATATTTCCTCCTGCCAGTAGCCAGTAACCTAGATGCCTGATTGTTTTTCACCCAGCTAAGAGTCAAACCTCATAGAGCTGGCCCCTCAGTTATACATGTCTACGTGAAAAAAGGATATAAAAAAAAAAACACTCATTGCACTTCCTGAGCAAGAACCCAATGTAACTACCAATCCAGAGCCTGGAATCTGCATAGACACGGTAGCTGCATGTGTGACTTCCTCAGATCACCATATAACACTGTAGCCATACTCACTAGACCATCATCAAACCACACGGACAGCATGCACAGCAAAGCGACCAGACATCTGCACTCTCTAGGCTATCATGAAACATCTTAAGCTATTTATGCAGCATATGCTGCTGCCACTCTAGATTTCTCAATCACAAATTTCAAATCCTGATAAGCCAGAAATCAAAATTGGAGGATTTGACATTTGTGGTTTTGGTTTTTTATGTTTATACCTTTTTCACTGATGTACATTTCTTGCACATGGTATTGTGCTGCATACAAGTTTTCCTAAGTATGTATCCTGCATTGAACACATGCTCCCTCTCTCAACCCTCCTGTCTGTGCCGTTCATTCTCTACACAGCCTGTTTCTACTTTCCTGTCATACATTTACACATATATCACATGAACATATAAATGATTCCGTATATCTTTATATAATCTAGGAACCACAAATGAAAGAAAAATGAGGAATTTATCTGAGACTGACTTAGGTCACTCAATATGTATATCTCCAGTTGGAAGTCACTGATGGAGGAAGGTCATTGGTTAATTAAATAAAGAAGCTGCTTGTCCTGATAGGTTAAAACATAGGTGGGAGGAAGAGGAAGTGAGGTCAGACTCGACAGCTCTCCTCTCGGGGGCAGACGCCTCAGAGAGACACGGTGCTCCACTCTTGCGGGCAGAGGCGAGAGCTCTGCTCTCTGAGGCACACGCAATGAAGCTCCGACCCAGGATGGACATAGGCTAGAATCTTCCCGGTAAGCGCACCTTGGGGTACTACACACAGATGATTAGAAATGGGCTAGTCCAGGTGCGAGAGTTAGCCGAGAAAAGGGCTGGAGCTAAAGAGCCAAGCAGTGTTTAAATTAATACAATCTGTGTGTTGTTATTTCGGGGCATAAGCTAGCAGGCGGCTGGGGTGCTGGGAACGCTCCTATTACTACAAGTCACTTTCCTGGAAATAGCATAACTTTGTTCTTTTAACAATTATAAAAAATATATTATATATATACAAACCACATTTTCTTACCCTGCTATCTTTCCATGGATACCTAGGTTGGCTCCATAACTCAGCTCTTGAGCGTAGTGCTGTAATAGACATTGTGTGCAGGTGTCCATGTGAGATATTAACTGGGAGTCCTTCAGGAGTAGTATCCTGGGTACCCAGGACTGAGTGGCTGACCTATTACTAGCTTTTTTTGAGAAGCCTCACACTGATTTCCACGGTGGCTGCACTATTTACCTTCACACTAGCAGTGTGGGGGAGTCCCCTTGGTCCACACCTTCTCCACCATTTGTTATTATTTGTTTTCTTAATGACTGACATTCTAACTGGGGTACAACAGAATCTGAACATAGTTTTGACTTGCATGTCTTGGATGGCTATGACTTTGAACATTTTCATATGTCTATTGCTGTTTGTTTCATCTTTGAGAGCTGTCTGTTCATTTCACTGGTCAGTTTATTGAATGAGTTGCTTGATTTCTTGTTACTTATTTTTTGAGTTCTTTATGTGTTCTAGATATTAATCTTCTGTCTGAGGCACAGCTAGCAGAGAATTTCTCTCACTAACGGCTGTCTCTTCACTTGGTTATTTACTTGCTATAAAGAGGCTTTTTGTTTCATTAAATTATATTTGTTAAAGGGATTGATGGAGCCTAGTATGTGGGCCCTGGGTCTACACAATACCCAGGTCCTGGGTCTCCCCACAAGGGTGAGCCCATCAGTGATGAATAAGAGGGACAAAGCAGTGACAAGGAGCTGAGCAGCTCTCCCCAGCTCCATCTTGCTTCATCAGGAGGAGACTACAGAGGGAGAAAGCGCTTGCTCACATAAACTCACAAATAGAAGAGAAAAAATTGGGATCATTGTTGTTCATTGCAGTTACGATCAGTTACGATCTAATGTGAATCTATGTTCAGCCCGAAGGAAAATCTCCCTCCCCACCTCTGTGCAGAGGGACCAGACAGCTTCCAGAAAGAGGCAGAGCATCTCCCACAGGCCCTGACCACTGCCTGACCCAGTCGTGATAAGAGCTGAGCAAGAAAGGGACACAGCCTCTGTGGGGCTTGTGCTGCCACATGGAAGAAGGAGGTGCTGATGCCTGGTTAGTCAGGCCAGCTCCATGCGGGCTGCTCAGTTCCCATCAGCTCTTCAAAGAGTGTGGCTACTGACCTGAGGCTTCTCTAAGAGCATCAGATCCACCCAGCAGAATGCTGGTGGCTTCCTGGAAAGGAAGAGGCCAGACACCAGGGCACACCCACAGAGACCAGACTTGCACTCAGGCAGAAGAAACACGGATTTTACACACACACACACACACACACACACACACACACGCCAAGCCAGGTCTGCTAATTCAATCCCTTTTCCTGGTAGGAAATTCACAGTAATTGTCTTCCTCCCACCTTCTCAAGAAAAAGTGGGTTTTCTGTAGATTCAACTCTGGTGTCCAAAACAACAAGAATAAGACTCAGCATATTTCCCAACTTATAATTCATTCCATTTCAAAAACACAAACCTCAGTGTTAACTCGGTGTAATCACAGGCTGGGGAACACCAGACAATTCATTACACAATACACTGAACCCCACAAAATAAATATTCAAGGAGCCACAGAGAGGGTCTGAAGCCACTTCCCTGACAATTCAGATTTTTTTTTTTTTTTTACAGATTTGAGATTTCTGGTGTTGTTTATTTGTTAGCTTGTTTTTGAGATGAGATCTCACTAGATACCCAGGATGCCCTGTGACTCCTTATCCTCCTGCCTGACCCTCAGGTGCTGTGATTACAGGCATACACTACTACCTCACCCAACCTGTGGTTGGCTTCCTTTTTGTTTTTGGGGACAGGGTCTTGCCGTGTAGTCCTGGGTGTCCTGGAACTTGCTATAAAGACCAGGCTAGCCTCAAACTCACAGAGATACACCCACCTCTATCTCTTGAGGGCTAGGCTTAAAGGCATGCACCACCACACCCAGAAGGCTTGAAGTTACAGTAGGAGGATAATCCCAAACACTACACTCTGCTAGGACCCTGCACCAGGAAAAATCTATGTCCATACTGAGTAGATCATGAATGTGTCTGTGTGCTTATGTCAATGTTACAAAGTCAAAGTCAAACTTCTATGATGGAGTCCCAGACAGCAGCGAAGAGTAGAACCAACCATAACCAAACACAAGGGCTCGCACCTTTCAAAGTACAAAACCAAAACAGCCACGGTCAAGAAACAGGAATGAAGACAAGAGTTGTTGCCTGCAGTGGGTAAGGTGAGCCCTGGAGTTATTCACAATGTGGAAAGGAAGCATAGAAATTGTACTTGGAGAACCTATAGACATTTGAGAGGAAAACACTTTCCAGAGCGGCTCAGTCTGAGATAAAGGAGGGTGGGGACCTGCTTAGCTCAAGGTCACATAGCCCAAGTTTAAAGTTAAAATGGCAGCAAGAGCTCCGGACATTCTCATCTTGCTGTAAGGATGTCAGGAAACCTCTTAGCTTTTTTTTTTGTTT
>NC_022021.1:51825343-51827196 GCF_000317375.1 Microtus ochrogaster
GCTTTGGAGCCTGTCCTGGAACTAGCTCTGTAGACCAGGCTGGTCTCGAACTCACAGAGATTCGCCTGCCTCTGCCTCCCAAGTGCTGGGATTAAAGGCCTGCGCCACCATCGCCCAGCACCTCTTAGCTTTTGTGTGAAGTTTTAGCTGCAAAAAGGAAAGGACACTGGGACAGATGCCTGATATAGACAATTTATGGAAGGAAAGACTGTTCTTGACTCACTGTCTCAGAAGGTTCTGCTTGGCCCCACGCTCATAGGCAGAACCTGGGTCATGACAGACAAGAAACAGAGGAAGGGGGTATACGGGAAGAGACCAGGATGCAACACAGCCCCGTGGACTTGCCTCAGATCTGCTTCCTCCACCTCAGCTCTGCCTCTCCCAAAGGAGCCATCACATCACAAATCCGTCAGGATCCCACCCACGGACTAGGTCCAACTGTCTTGGGTAATACCACCAAAGCCACACCCTGAGGTGACCTCCAGTAATCCCAAGACTTCTCTTGGTCCAATCAAGCTGATAACCAAAATTACCCAATACACTCACCTCACAGTTGACTGCCAGTGTTCAAAACTGCACCAGAATGGAAGCCAACCACCAGAGTATATGTGAGGGATCCCATTAAAGTCAGAGCTTTAGACAATCAAAGACCATATGGACATAAACAGCATCTGAGGCTGTCCACCACTGAGACCAGAATTGGGATCAGCAAGACTCCAGGGGCACAGAAAGTGTTCTAGGATAGGACTGAGTTAATATTTATAAAAATGTCTATATTTCCCAAACTTTAAACTGGGTACTTAAAAATATGCAGATAAACCACATATGAATCAAGCTGATTTTGAAAAGTGTGTTCAAGAGTGGAGATTCACAACCTGTAATTCCATGCACAGCCAGACTTCCTACCAATGATGAAAATGGTGCTTTTTTTTAGACAGTCACTGTCTCAAGACTTTTGGTCCTATGTACCCTTTCTTAAGGTGCCACTGAGAGGCATACGTGAGCAAAACAAGAAAGAGAAAGATGGTAGGGAAAACAGACTTGTAAATCAGCAGGAAAGGAATGCTCCCTGCCATGGAGGAAGACATCAGAGATCCCCAAGGCCAGTGCTCCAGAGAGACAGCAGGCCTACTGTGTAGGAGAGAAGCACCCTTGGCGGTGAGAAGGCTGTCGAACCATTTGGTCTGCTTAAATGTTTGGAAACACTGCTGTTGGGTGTTTAACAGATCAATGACATCTTGGGAACATGTCACTGCTCTCCTGAAAAAATAAAGCATGGAAAACAATCATGCAAACATTAACTCCAGGAGAAATGAAAAATCCTAGAACCAGGGAAACACAGCACAGCACTTGGCTTAACAGTAAACAAAAACAATTTAATTAAAACTATCGGTGTAAGGATATTAAAAAATGGGAAAGTCATTCTGAGGAGGGGGGGAGAGAGAGAAGGCCTAAAAGCTAAGAAACTTAGACCTCAGTTACTGCAGGAAATGTCTATAGAGCAGATCTGAAAATGAGAGGCAAAGTAGGGGGGAGCCATGGCATTTAAACGTAGAGAAAGTGGAAGCTGAAGACAGGGTAACAGAGGTGGTGTTTCTGGGGAGCAAAGTGAGTAGACTAGATAATTCTTGACAACTTGACACAAGATAGAATCACCTGAGAAGAAAAACTGACTGTCAGATTGGTCTGTAGGCACAGGTAATGGACATTTGCTTGATTAATGATTGATGTGGGCGGGCCCAGCCCTCTGTTGGCAGTACCATCCCATCAGGTGGTTCTGAGGTGAAAGAAAGAAAGAAAGAAAGAAAGAAAGAAAGAAAGAGAGAGAGAGAGAGAGAGAGAGAGAGAGAGAG
>NC_022021.1:51827296-51845642 GCF_000317375.1 Microtus ochrogaster
AGGAAGGAAGGAAGGAAGGAAGGAAGGAAGGAAGGAAGGAAGGAAGGAAGGAAGGAAAAACAGAGCAAGCCAGAGGAGCAAACCAGTAAGCAGCACTCCTCCATAGCCTCTGTTTCAGCTCCTGCCTCCCGCCTCCACGTTCCTGCTTCTGCTCCTGCCCAGGCTCCTCCTGGGGGTCTAGGACTGGACCAGATAAAACCTAATAAATCCTTTCCTCTTCCCACACTTCCAGCTCATCTCTATCATTTTGTTACAGATGAATACAATCTCCCCCGTGAGCGGTGGCCTTCCAAGAGTCGGCTGCATCAGACAGTTCATGGAAATATCCAAGCTCCATGGTTCAGGGAAAGAGCCTTTCTCACCTGTCTCCCCGTTTCCTTCTTATCTGGATTGTAGGTGCGGCACATGTAGCACCAATAGCCACAGTGAGACCACTTAGGGCCCAAGTCACATGAGATGGCTCTGGAGGCAGAAAAAAACCTCAATGCTGGAGGAAGCTGAAGCCCCACAAATCCTAGTCTGTCTTTCGACCTGTGGATGCCTATGGCAGACAGAGACCATGCTCTGTTTTTATTGAAGTTGCTGGCATTTCCAGTGTCTTTTACTAGCATGAAAGCTCAGATGCTTGTTGACAGGCATCGTGGGCATCTTTCATTCTGTGCTTACCTAGGGACCACCCACCTTTTCCCTCTGGATCCTTCGGCACAGGCTCTGCTTCTTCAACAAGAACTTTGTCCACTCATGGAAGCTGAGCAAGGAGCTCAGGGCTGGAACACTGTTTTCTAGAATAGTCTGTTCCCACTTCAGATCACCCTCATTTAATTTCTTCAGTATCGAGACGAAAACAACTTTTCAACAATTCCTAACTCAGAACCCAGACTCTATTCTTAAGTCAGGGTTTTCATTCCATTTTCCTTTTGACCTAAGCAACATTTTTAGTGGTTTTGATCTCAGCTAATGGAATGTGAAGGCTTCTACGAATCTCCTGGAAAGATCTGATAAGGCAAAAATACTCTCATAGACCCTTCAAGCCCAGGTCTGCCTAGGCCAAGCCACTCCTTCTCGGCTGAAACCACAGCTCTCGGAATGGCCCCCTACAGCCCGTCAGGGTAGGATGGTGACCCTCAAGGTCATCAAACACCCCAGGGGTGTGACCTTACTTGGAAAGGGATCTGTGAAGTGATGATTGGGCTGGGGAATTTAAGATGAGGCACCCATCCGTCTGTAGTACCTGGCTGGGCCCCAAGTCCAAGGACAGATGCCATTGATACTGAGGGTGAATAAATTAGATATCAGGGCAAAGACCACCAAAAGAGGAGACAGAGGCAATATAATAGATTATCAAACCTTTTATATGGTGCAAATATAATATAGTCACAGGCCCAGGAACACCTGGAGCCACATGTAATGGAAGAATCAGAAAAGATCATCCCTAGAACCTCCAAAGGAACAAGGCCCCACCATACTTTAATTCCAGATTCTGGCTTCAAGGAGATATGTTCCTGAAGTTTAAGCCACCAGTGTGTGGTATCTCTTATAGATACCTCAGGACAACAGCAGACCACCTGTGTCTGAGTGCTTCTGAACACCCAGTCCCAGCATCCCTCACTTCAGACGCCTCTTTGCACTTGACTGAGACTCATGCCTTTGCCATTGTCTGCACTCAGCATCCTTGAGGACACAGGATGTGGCTCTGTTCCCCATGGAGTGTTGACTGAGGTTTCTGTCCCATCCAGTCCTGTCCGGTCAGCCAGCCGTTCAGTCACAAAGAAATACACTGGGGTCTATATTAATTATAAACTGATTGGCCTATTAGCTCAGGATTTTCTTATTAACTAATTCTTACACCTTATATTAGCCCATTATTATTGTCTATGTTAGCCACGTGGCTTGGTACCTTTTTCAGCGAGGCAGTCACGTCTTGCATCCTCTGTGTCTGGGTGATGACTACAGACTGAAACTTCCCTCTTCCCAGAATTCTCATTGCTCAGCCTATACTTCCTGCCTGGCTACTAGCAAATCAGCATTTATTTAAAATACAACTGACATCTCCATTGTCTCACAGTGGAGGAGATGCAGGAGAAGGGGATGTGGGCTGTTTCTCCTATACACTCCCAGCAACATTCTCTTCCTTCTCTGATTAACAGGGAACTAAAGCACCACTGGCCTCCTTGGAGCCCCAACAACGCACATAACAGTGGCTCCAGCTCAGTCCATCCCTCAGCCACTCTTCTCCAGACACAGGGATTACAGGGAATCAACTGTTTTCATCATTGAATCAATCAGTCTGAAGTGGTTGGCCTTCTGCAGACAAAAATCAGTTTGGCAGACTGTTGCCTGCACCTGGCCAAGCACCAGGCAGCAGGCGTCCCTAACTGAGGCAGGCAAGCTTAAAGATGTTTAGCAACCCAAGAACTCAGTTGACTTGAGATACACACACACACACACACACACACACACACACACACACACTGTGCCAATTCATTTACATGTTGCTTGTCAACAAGGTTTTAGAAGTACACACCAGCCAATACTCAGACAGTGTGTTTTTGGAGAGAGTTGTATTGGTGTGTACCACATCATCTATTCACACGTGTTAGCCAGTGAAGTTTATTCACACACGTGACACAAATCTGTTTATGTGTGTTTATAATTAAAGTTCTGTCCTGCTTCGGGATATAGCTCAATTGACAGAGTGCTATCCCACCATGCCCAAGACCCTGGGTGCCATCCCCAGAGTCATATAAAATTAGGCATGGTGAAATCCTGGTACTTGGGCAGTCAGGGCAAGAGGGCCAGAAATTCAAGGCTACACAGAGAGTTTGAGGCCAACTTGGGTTACATGAGACCCTGGCTTACAAAAGGAAAAGGAAAACAGTTCCTCTAAATACAACACAGATCATCTTGCAAGTGTTCATCAATAGTTTTACCTACACTCTCCACTTACGCATTGCCACTGTAGTCTGTGCATTTGGGTACTGGTGATATGGTTTTCCAAGACAAAAGTTTTGGGACCTGGCCCTTATAGGAGCCTGTTATCCCTCACACACATAAACCACAAGAATATTTGCATGGCCTCCAGTGCATACCCATGGTGCGGGTGGTGCTGTGGGTTATACAAAATTATTTCAAATTACTTGAAGTAAATTGAAGAGGAGATGGGTCACAACCACCTAGTCCTTGGCTCTCTCTAAGCAGGAGGGCTAGGAACAATCGCTATTGCAGGATTTTCTGTGTTTTCTAAAATGAGCATTGTAGTCTTTATTTTCAAAAGAAATTATGAGCGCTGTCATCACGTGGGACCGGACTGCTGTGGCCCTGCTGTGCGTCTTCCCAGGCAGAGAGGAGCTTCCTGGGGGTGGTCAGGTAAGGAGATCAAACGGGAAGGCTGGCAGATGAAAAGTAATAAAGATGCACCCTAGGGATCTAAAGGCAGGAGAGGGGGCTGGGGGAGGGGAAGGAAAGTGCACAGAGAGAAAGAGAGGAGGCTAGGGGGAGGGGAGGGCCAAGATGACTAGCTAGAGGAAGCTAAATGGAAATGGGGAGGGAGAGAGAGAGGCCCCTGGTTTCCATCCCTGCAGAGCTCTCAACAGAACAGTGAGAGTTGAGCTTACTGAGCAGAAGCCAGGTGTTCTGGACAGCCGTGAATGTGGGGTAAACCATGAGCCTAGGGGCTAAGCGAATTGCTCCTGGCATTGCCAATGGGAGGCAGAGCTGGCCTGGAGCCTACAGGTGGAGGCCATGTGAGGAGCCCCTCATCCTAGACCACCACACCCTTTCCACCTCTGCTAAAGTGTCAGGGAGCAAAGAAAACGGAGAGATGGACAGGGTCTCTGCCTAAACAGGCCACGGGGGGGGGGGGAGAGAGAGAAAGAGAGAGAGAGAGAGAGAGAGAGAGAGAGAGAGAGAGAGAGAGAGAGCAGTTCATCCTCCTCTAGGGCTCTCTGCTTTCCCACCTATGCCAGGGCAGTTCCCCCATCTAGAGGTGGCTGGGAGTCCAACCCCCTGATCCTCAACCCAGGAACACAAGTACTCAAGGCTAGCCTGGACACACAGTCAAGAGTCTCTGCTGCAAGGCCATGCTTCCAAACTCCCAAGGAAAAACCATTCTGTTTCCCCACAAGGTCTCTCAAGTTTCTTCAAGATACAATGCACCCTGTTTTGTACAAAGATGTCCCAGGATACAGTAAATATCAAGAGAGTGAATGTGTTAAGTTGTTGGGCTTAATTCTTTCATATCGTATTTGGAAGTCATATCACCACTTTGTACTCTGGTGAATACTCTATATATATATATATTTACTCTGTAAATATATAGCTATTTGTATAATTTACAAATAAAACGAAAACGCTAAAGCCTGCAAGTTATACGGTTAGCGTCTTAACACTGGGTCTCACTGGTCCCCAGTCACCCTAGCTTCCTTCTGGCTAGCCACAGTCCCGGAACCAGGCAGAAGCTGGGTTTCCTGATCCAGAACTGAGTGGAAGATCAGTGTCCTCCTGCGTTCATCTGTGCATTCTAGTCTTTGGTGTTTCACTTTTCAGAATCTAGGTGTTTGGAGAAGCCGCTCTCCAGCTGCCTTCAGCACTGAGCTGTCCTGCATCTCATCAGGTTCCTGTCACAGCAGAAAGACAAATCGGTCTATTGCATCACCAGCACATTCTGCAATGACCCTCTGTACCTTCCTGCAGAGTGCAGATGACTCAGAATCCACATTCGCCTCGGGCCCCATTGGACTGTACCTTGCTGGAAGAGGGTACACCACAGACACGTGGGCTCTGGAACCAGGATTGGCCTCTACATGGCTCTGCAGCTGTGCTACTTGGGGGACCCTACAACCTTCAGTCCCCACTGCAAGCTACTCCGGTAGCTACTGTGGTAGCTCTAGTCCTGGCAAGAATCTTCAGCTGCTAAGCCTGTGAGGGCCATTACACACCAATTATCAGAATGTGGAATCAGGTCTTTCAGGAGTCCAGGCCAAAACCAGGTCTCACAGAGGACTCAAGGAATGGTCCAGGGACCCAGCGGCTGATGAGAGGATGTAGGGATTCCCAAGAAAGGTGAGAAGACTTGGGGACCTTAGAGACAGAGAGAGAACGTTGTGACCCCAAGGAAGTAAGAGAATATGGGGATCCCACAAGTAGGGAAACGAATGTGGAGACCCAGAACAGAAGACAGATGTCGCTTTAACCACACCGTCAAGGGAAACCCTTCACCCACCCCAGGAATGCCCCCACCTAGTAACACTGTTACCATGGTAATTAACTTCATGTGGAGTTTCAGAGGAGACACATAGTCAAACCAAGAAGACCACCATCTAACATTGCACTCTGAACCTGTGTGCTGAGAATCTAGGCACCGGGCATAGAGTGTGAGAGTCATGGCATGAGTCACCCAGTTATGAATGTGCACTAAGGAAGACAGTCACCCCACTCTTAGGGACACCCTGAAGAGCTCAGCCAAGGGAGAGGCCTCAGTGTGTTCATGATGGAAGAGGCCACCTCAGAAAGCTCCTTGGTGGAGGCAGCCTCTATGCCAGGACTCTATTATAAACACCCTGCACCGAGCTGGGAATTCCGTAACTCTGGTGGAGGAGGGAAGTGTCAGGATGCCACTCTGAAGACCAGGTTGGTGACATTTGGGCATGGTCACCATGCCTCGTGACCCAGGCTTCCACTGCCAGGCAAAGGAGATATGTACTGAAGACAGAGGAGGAAACCCTACCCCTCCATCCCAGAGGGATACAGAGCACCTGTCCCTGCCCCCAGGAGCAGGGTGGATCCCAAGTGTGCCCCCTCAGCATGTTGGTGGGCTGTGTCAGGAGGAGGGACCTGCCTGGGTGGCTGTGCACACTCTGTTGGCTGCAGGAATCTACCCGGTGAGGGCGCACATCTCTATTTCTCACAGATTGTTTTTTCTTGATTAAAAACTGATTTTCTGCTGTGCTCTCAGAATTGCTTTTCATCGCCTTTGGAGGAATAGGAGAGAGGAATAAAAAGCCTGCTGTAAATAATCTTCCTAGGGAAAGAAAGGGAAGGAAGGAAACGCCAATTTGTCTGATTTCTTTTGGGTAAAATGAGCTGCACCTAATGAAAGCCATCCGGTGGTGCGTTCATCATCCTCACGCTCCTGGTGAAAGGGGAGAGACCACTCAGAAGACCAGAGTCAGCACGTGGGGGCCATGGTCCCCACAGGTGCGCTTGCAGCGTGTGCTGTGCCTGTCCCCATGACAGCCCATAATGTAGGTGAAGCAGATGCTGACCCAACTGAATGGTTCATCACTCATACCCTATCTACAACTGAAACATGACGGAGGGGAGCCAAGAATGTAGAACCGGAATGTCCTGTTTTTAGGAAAGGGAAACCTTGCCCTCCAAGGAGACGAACAATGTAATAATGTGTCCCCAGCTCTGCAGTAGTCACCTGAAATATGAGGTTTTAGATGGAGAAAAAGAGCAAGGAAAGCCCCTCCCCCAAGCTGCTGCCTCTCTCTCTCTCACTCTCTCTCTCTCTCTCTCTCTCTCTCTCTCTCTCTCTGTACCTGTGAGCATGTTTTGTGTGTATGCGTGCCTGTATGTATGTATGTGTGTATGTATGTATGCGCCTGTGTGTGTGCCTATATGAATGTGTATGTAGGGGAGGTTGTGTAAACCTGTGCGTGTGTACTTGTGAGGGGGCTGTGTGTGCCTGTGTGTGTACGTGGTATGATTGCATGATATATGTGGTACATATGTGTGTGCCTATATACATGTGTATATATATGTGTGTGTAGGATGTGTGTTTATGATATGTATTGTGTGGTGAGTATGCCTGTGTGCCTGTGTGCATATATATATATGTGTGTGTGTCTGTGTGTATGGGGTGTGTGTGGTATGTGTGTGCCTTTATGCAAGTATGTGTGTCTGTGTATATGGGGTGTGTGTGGTATGTGTGTGTGTGACTATGTACATGTGTAGTGTGTATATGTGTGTGTATGTGTACGGTATGCCTGGGTGCCTGGGTGCATATGTTTGGGTACCTGTGTGTTTGTGTTCATGTGTGTGTGCATGTGTGTGTGTGTGAATGTGACTGGTGTAGCCTTAGGTGTGATGGCCTCCAAAGGAGTTCATGCTCAGTCTCACCTTTCACTGTGGCCCAGGCGACACCCAGTGTCACAGGACACCCTCCCCCACAGGTGATCTGCTGTGTAGGTCACTCCACCCTCTGCTTCATTTCCAGAGCTACAGACCGGCAAGGAGAAAGAACACATTAGAGATTGAGGTCTCCATCAAAGCAACCCTCTCTCCTTTTTCCTGCAGGCTGCACAGCAAGGGACCAAGAAGCCATAATTGTAACTGTTCTTGTATGTGTCTGGGTTATGTAAATCCAACACTACTGACCACGGAAAAAGAAGTCACAGGCCAGGAAGAGGGGCCCCGGCGAGTAAGGATGAGGGAGATGGAATGTTGGGGTCAGGGGGGTCCCACCTGCCACTCCTTGCTCAATCATCTGAAACCTGGCTGCCATGGAAGGCAAACCACCTTTGCTGGCCCTCGCTCTTGGATTCAAAGTAGAAATGCAGGAGAGAAAATGCAAGGTCCTCAGACATAGGTGGTGGGTCTTCCTATTTCCAGCAGAAATGAAATCCCGCAGGCAGGATGCCTTAGCAGCCATAACAGGTACATGCTGTCCACATTGAAGTACCCCTAGTCTTCCCACAATACATGTAATGCTTCCCCAGGGACATGCCGAGGAAGGACGGCAGCTATTCTAGGCAGACGTCCAAGATGAGCCTAGAAATATGACCTCTACAAGACAGGACATATGTTACCACACAAGCAACCACACCATATAATGCTGCAGGTACTTCACCACATTTTTGGTGACCTGGCCCAAAACAGGAAGCCAGCCCTGGCCCAACCTGCTGAAAGATGAGTGAGCAGCAAGGGTGAGTTGCTGGAAACCAGAAGTTCCTCAGCCGAAATCCACAGAGGCAGCTCTCAGGCTGCACACTGAAAGGGCAGGGTAAAGTCGCGGTGCTGCCTGGTTTCAGAGGCTTGGGGGAGGGGGCGGGTGAGGAAGGTAGAGGCAGAGAAACATCACTGCTAGGTAGGAGGAGAGCTCCATGATTGACAGACAGAGTCACCTGCAAAGAGAACTCCCAAAAGGATGCTGGGTGCTGGACTGGCAGAGTCTTGCTGTAGAGTTACTGTGACCCTCGGGCTATCGAAGGGGTGACCAGCGCAGATCTACCCCTCCCTGCCTAGTGCTGGAAGGTGACTCTAATGATTGGCATGCCGGTAACCATCCAGGACCATGAAGTGACCATCACAATAAGAATCTCTTTACTGGAACTGTAGAACAGAGCAACAAAAGAAGCTTGGGTCTTCATGAAACCCAAATGTCAGGAGGCTGGCCTAGGACTTTCTACCTACAGAGTGGCTCAAATGAGCAAGTCATTTTAATCTGTCATGGTTATCATCATCTGAATACAACCCCTAATCCAGTTGGTCAGGTGGTTCCTGGTGGTCTACAATCCAGTCATGCCATGTGACTGGGTTAATTGCAGCATGTCTATTTGTTTAGTGTTTCTTTACTTCTGATTTTGATTGTTGTTGTTCCTATGGATTTGTATAGCCATGTCTGTAAAAGCCTAAGCTCATTTTTTCATGGTTCTCTGTGCTGGAAACTTGAGTGTACTCATTTGGGAGTCTGTGGTCTCTTTCCAGCTTCCTCTCGGCTTTATGTACAGAGCTAACAGTGGCACGATCCGTGCCATATGTCTCTCATAGACCAGTCATGGCTTCTCTGCATGGAGACAGAAGACCCAACAGCCAGAGCATGAGCTTCAGACATAGGCAGCTGCCCAACTTCTGTGTCCACCGCGTGCCATTATTGTACAGCCGTGACAGCCCCTGGAGACACAGATTCGAAGTAGGAAAGTTGCAAGATATAGTGACTTCTCTCGCTATCCACTATGTTTAAGTAGATGTGTGCTACTCTGAGCGCTGGCATCTTAGCAGGTTTATTTTTGAAAACAGATCAAGTGACCTGTGCTATGTCGCCAATAGACATCTCCAAAACCCAGAGTCCTTGTGACACACCTTGCTCACCAGGCGGAGACTTCTACCCCACCACAACGGCCTCTGCGTCAACATTTGAAGTATTGCACACAGAACACACAAACTCATGAATTTGCATGAGATTTAGGAAGAGGAAGAAACAGCTTGAAAGCTATGTCAGAGGTGGGACTAGCAGGAAAGACAGAGTGGCTTTCGGCACAATGACTGGGGTTCACAAGCCTGACACAGACATGACACCACCTCTTCCCCATTCTACAGGAACATTCCCATCCCGGTTCCTAAGAGTCTGCGTTGTCTAACCCTTTCCCGCCCAGTCTCTGGAGACCTATCAATATTTGAATTTTCAAAGAACTGGCTCATAGTTTTATCGGTCTTTCTCTATGGTTTAATCTAGTTTCTACTTTAATTTTTGTGGTTTGATTGGATTTCATTTCCTTTTCTGTTTAAAGCTTCTTGGGAAGGAAAACGTGCTTGGTTCTCAGCCTCTCGTGTTTACTGTCACTGTCTGACGCTATGTGCTCCCCTGCAGCTGCTGCACTGGCTGCAACCAACACATTCTGTCGGGCTCCATGTCCATCAACTAAAAAACCCTGTGCTCCCCTAACCTGATGTGCCAGTAGGATTCCATTAATACTGCTGCTTTATTCAGCATGTATCTGTTTTGTACTTAGGCCTCCTTGATCTTCCGGTTAATATGGTAGCAATCCTCCACTCTCTGAATTTACACTGCAAACCTGGAATTCACGTGACATCACTTCACGAGCAATGCTATTTCCTACACTTCCTAACTTGTGTGTTGCTGTTTTTTTTAAACATATCCTCTCTCTGCATAAATATAGTTTTGCTTTTTCTACATACATCACAGAACTCACTATGCATTTTTAATTACTTTTGCTTGTTCGAGAAGTTTAGGCAGAGCCAAGGAAAGGGGCGCTTATGTTTATCTTGCTGTTTATCAAGTTTCGTTGTGACAAGTTTCACTTCTAATTGTTAAGCTGCCTTTACTAATGGGGTACAGATACGTGCATGTATGTATACTATGCAGTTCTGGGGTCGGGGTCAGTGGCAGGCTCACCCCCTCACAGGTGTATCCTTTATTTACATTAGGAACATGGAAGAATCCTTGCCCTCAGCTGCTTTGGAACACACCTGCTTGCTGCCAGCCCCCTTCAGCCCACGGCTCCCAGAGCACCGACAGCTTCCTCTTGTCCCCTTGTGTCATTATATCCAGAACCATCCTCTCTCTGCTCTGCCATCGTGTTACAATTAGTTAGACTTTCCAGGGTACCAGCTCAGTTGGAAATGAGTCATGTAATTTTTGCTTCTATATATTTTTTAATGTGTGGGTGCAGCACTCAGAGCTGAGCGATGGCTTTAGTGGTACGGTAGCCTGGGACAGTTTCTTGGGACACATGAACAAATATCTATTCACGACAGCTAGGGCACCAATGACAGACCAAAGCTAAGATCCCATGAAGGTCTAGCTTGGCGAACCTGTTAGTTTATTGCCTACAGAAGAGCAGGAGATTCAAAGGTGGCTGCATCACTGCAAAGCCCATCTCAGAGTGACAGACAACTCAGGAAAGCTACATACACCCCTGTGTTCCCTGTGCAATGAGCAGGCAGTGCTCCTGAACAGTCTCCTCTAGCAACTGTTTGTACACTTGAGGAGTAGCCTTGTAAATCTAGTCTTCTAGTTTGCGGAATCTTGCCAGTCCCTCTCTTCCTTGAAGAAGGGAAGGAAGCGCTAGCTGGTTAATCGGTTTCAGAATTCTAGCAGAGACCCCTTCCCATCTTTGCAGCACTGCTCTGCTGAGGTCAGCCCTCACATGCTGCGTCCTAATGCACATCTTAGTTTGGTTTTCTCCCACTGTTGTAGATTTCCTCCACAGTTGAGGGTTACAGACGTTGGCTATCGTGTCCCTGTTTCCTTTCCTTTGGGTATATTTTTCCTGCTGGCAGTTTTCTGAGCCTTTGGGTACTGTAAGGTTGAACTTCAGATTCGAGAAGAGCTCTGACAGGTAGATCACTGAGTATTTCTTTTACGCCTTTGCTTCCTCGTGTCCTCCTGGGCTTCCAGGTGTCGTGTCTATTCTTCTGCTGGTGGTTCACGTGTGTAGCTTGCTCTGTTTGGCTTCTGTTCCCCTCAGATTCACTTTTTCTCATAAGCCTGAGACTGAATCCCTTCTATTGCTTGTTTTTGAGGGGATGTATCCTCTCTTCTATGTCCAGTTTGCTTTTACCTGAGAGAATGTTTTAATGCAAGAAGCTGCAGTTTTCACTGCTAGACTCCTTGTTATGCCTCCCTACTCTCTGGTTCTCTGCTAATTGTCTCCATCTGTGTTTTCCTGTACGTTCTGTCTGTAACAGATTTATAAAAACTCTATCAGTGCTTTTGCTCACTCAACGTGCAGGTTGCTTGTGGATGTGAGTCCATTTGCTTTCCTTTTTCACCTTTATAGAGCGTCTAGTAATTTCTGTTTGTATAGTAGACACTGAACAGAGTTTCAGGGAGTCTGGGTTCTGTTATTTCCTGCTAAAGAGTGCTGAGTTTTGTTCTGACAGACATAGTTTTGCCAGGCAGTCTCAAATGCACGGGTCTAAGCAGAAAACCCACTCAGAACTTGAGTCTCAAACACACGGGTCTAAGCAGCAAACCCACTCAGAACTTGATTCTTGAACTTGCACACAAAGAACTTTTCATTTTTATCTCAAATAATTTACTTTCAGGGCAGAGTTAAGGAAAACAGAAAGCTGATGAGGTAGAATAACCAGTAAATTCACAGACCTCGCCATGGGAGTTGAGTTTGTGGCATCCACGAGACAAGCACAGCCTCCCATCATCCTCCAGTCCCCCCAAATCTCTGTGCTTTGCTGTGGGCCTGGGTAAAATAACTAACTGGTGATTTGCCTCTATAATTTGGGACTTGTCCTTCAGAGTCCCCTGGGTCAGATCAGCAATGACAACTCCTGAGACAGAAGTTCTCTACAGCGAGACTGTCTGCAACTTTTTTCAGCTCAGCCTGTGGTCCCTGTGAACTACAAGACCAGAGGGAGAGAGCTTGAACAACCATCCAAGGGTTCTTCACTGCCTCCACTCAGAAGAGACACCGTGATTCTCAGAACCATCCTGACCTCCCCCAGCCACAAGGAGGCAGGTGCTACAGTTGAATCTGAAATCTCCCTGGCAGGCTGGTGTGTTGAATGCTTGTCCCCACATGGTGGTGCTACTTTTGAGTTCCCCGGGGTGGAAATAGGTCACTGGGGTGTGTACCTTGAAAGGTCACACCCGTTCCTTCTCTCTCTGCTCCCTTCAGCCTTTAGATGCTCCATTCTCTACCACACACTCCCCCCCCCCACCATGGTAGTTTTCTCAGGTACATAGAACCGAAGCCCCTGAAGCTGGGAGCCAACATGAGTCATTTCCTCTGTAAGTCGCTCTCTCTGGAAAGTTGTTCCAACAGCTAGAGAAAGCCAACTAAAACACTGTAGGTGCAGATCCTGTGAGAGAGAAGCTACTTATCACCCACCCCTCAGGTCATGGGAGCTACCCATGATGTACGCATCTAATGATGCACACGTTCCTGTCTAACCACGCCGAAGATCTGGAGCCACCGAACGTACACCTGGCTTTGTTCTGGCCCTATTCCTAAGTTAAAGTGTGTGCTAATGTCTCCGAGCTCCCATTCAGGATGGAACATGGCCCCCAAGTAGCCTGGTCAAGGCAAACATGGTCCTCATGTTTGCTGAATTGGAGCACCCCCTTAAGGATAACAAAGGTTCTTTCTCTCTGGAAGAAGGGGCTCAGAATCGCCAGGATGCTGGTTCCTGGCTTATCTTATGGAGAATATCAATATGAAGTCATCATGGCTGCTCAGCAGTGGAGCCCCAGCCTAGAATATAGATACCAGCATAGTTACGGCTTCCAGGCAGTGATACATCAGCCTCGGGGTTTTCTTCAGCACCGTTGCTCAAGCCCAAGCCAGGACTGTTTCAGATGAAGGAAGATGTGATTGTTTGCACTGTGCAGAATGTCCCACTTCTTACATGGCTCCTAGAACAAATCCCACTCCTCACATATCCCTTTGCTGCCTGCCTGCCACATTCCCCTCAGCCTGGCTGACCACTCTAGCCCCTGGGCTCCTCCATCTCTTCTTCATTCAGACTATCCCTTCAGGTATCAGCTTGGCTCATACCAAGGGGGCCTTTTTCAAGACTCCCTCCCCCAGCTCTCCTGGAGCACGTGGCTTCCTCATAAGCCCATCCCTATCATCGTTTTCCCCCTGACCCTCCCAAGTAGGTAACACTGTCCAATCTGCTGGGGACCAACAAGACGGGCAAAAGAAAGTGGAGTCACTGTCTCCCCAGGAGGAGGGACCTCTTCTTCTGCTCTTGAGTAATAGAACATGGCTCCCAGCCTTTGGGCAGTGATACCATGAGGCCCTGGATTCTGAGACCAAGAACTGAATCCTACTACTGTTTATAGGCAGCCTGTCAGCTTCTGGGTAGATGTGAGTTGACCCCATTGTGATTCCTCTTGGTATCCCCTCCACTTCTAAATCACATGGGTTCTAATTCTCTAAAGACCCCAAATGACCCAACACTCAAGTGAGCATTCTTAGTAATAAGATATCTTCCTAGACACCTTCCGGTCACACAACCACCCAAGGCAGCAAGGAGGCCCTGCAGATGTGGGTGATCCTGGGTGCTATGGATGCAGATGCCTCGCAGAGCCAGTGGGGGCTAAAACATCAGACCTGACTGGGAATCCTTTTTGAGTAAAAGCATCAGAGCTCCTGCAGGGATGTGCTGGCCGTGTGTGAGTGGCTGAACAGAGGGACATATTCACCCTTCATTCAGACACATCTGCTAAGAATACTCCACCTAAGAGTCCGGCTGAGGGCCTCAGAAATGTTAGTGGGGAGCCTGGGAGGAATTCCATGTGTCTGAGGAATGGCTTCAAAGTTGTTTCTTGGCAAGAAGGCCACAGTTTGTCTCAGGTTTGGCGTCCCGCTGCACTGTGATCAGAGCCTTCCCCCATGATGCCCCCAGAGCCCACTTTGGCTGACTCTTCCTGAAGCCACAGAAATGAGGCAATAAATTAAACCATGGAAACGTGGTGGAGAGAATTCTGCCCCTTTTTTACATCAGCTTGCTGGCAGACACACTGAAGAATATTTCTCCAATGAGGTGCTTACCAAAAAAAAAAAAAAAAAACAGTTCTGAGTACCATAAAAATCAATTGTTTAGACAAGAACGCTTGCAATTCCAAGGAACTTTGCTACAAACTCATAAGGGAAGAGCATCAGCAAGCCGCAGAGGGGAGGAAAGTCCATAGTGAGCCATCCGTAAGTGAGTACCCCAGCCCTACCTGGGAGGTGACCCAGCATACCACTGAGTCAATCCGTTTTCTTATTCAATACAACGGTTCTCATAGTATGCCTTTAAAGGGAGGTAAATAGTTACAGACAGTGTCTTCTAATGAACACTGCCCTGCGCCTTTAGAAACACCTGGAACTCAGTAAAAGATCCGCCTTCCTCTGCTAAACACCACCTCTCTGCCAACCAGCCTCTCTCCTGCAACAGACCACCCGTACAGGTTTTCTTCTTCCAGAGATTCCCTAACAAGGACCAGGAACAATGAAGGGGACACAGGTAGCCCAGGGCTGGGTAACCTCAGCTGCAGTGACCCAGCCTGACCTTATTCTGGTCCATAGGACAAAGTTGCCCCAGCACTCAGCAGCTACTTCTGTAGTGTTGAGGTTGTCCTTCAGGTACACGCCTGCTGGGATGTTTGGGGTTGTACTTTGGGCAGCCTTGGCCTTGTGCAACCCTCATTGTGAGCAAGGGTTGGAGCTGTGAATTACTGAGAACAAACAGAACGCAGAAAGATGACCAGGGTTTCTCTAGCTACCACAGCAGAATCCTGGGATGCATTGCCAGGGTGTCCTAAACAGAGTTCTTTAGATTTTTAGTTCTTTCATTCCCCCTTTGTGCTATTGCATCCCTTTGTGCCCTTCGAGCCACAGACCACGTCTGCCCCTGCAACCACGTCCCCAGCACAGCAAGCCTCACGTCCGTGCACGAAAACTGCAACACCTTTCCATGTGCTCTAAAGTATGCCCAAGGCACTGTGGTGATTTGTTCCATTTTTAAAGAAAGCTGTGCCAGACTTGTGAAGTAATCATAAGAATAAAACTCTCCCTGCCTCACTCAGATGGTGGCAACAGAATTCACTTTGAGAAAAAAAGAAAAAAAAAAAGAAGAAGGCGTGCTTTCTCAGTCACTGCCTTGAAATGATCTCCAATTCATTAGCACCACAGTGTCTCCATTGATTATAAAGGTATCCAAGATCAGTCCAGAGAATCTTGTTCTCAAAAGTAGATACTATCAGGACTCCAAGGCCTTGTCAGAAGGAACCAGTAAACAGGGTGGCAAGGCTTCTCGTCACCCAAGAAGGTGCTGCTGAATCCTCTGTAAGGACAGGAATCAATGAATCAAACGTGTAGACCATTTGGATCATATTAAAGTCAAAGGAGGAACAGAGTCTCAGCAATCTCTGACCATGGAACCCAAAACTGCTCCAACTAGCAGAAGAGATGCTATTAAATGACACCTGATCCTCTGAGCCCTACACTCCATTTCCAGACAGAATCCAAGTTACAGTTAATCTGAGAGCCCTCCTCGCCGTCTGAAGTCTGCTCTTAGCAGCTTGGTCTCATGGCGTGGATCTTCTAGGAAAACCCTGAGTTACTGTGACAATCCCTGGAGCCCCATGATACAGGGCAGGGGTCATAGTTTATCTGCCTATCAAATGCTGTTCCGCCTTCTCCTTTGTGAGTTGTGTAGCCCAGCCACTCAGGAGAAGACACAAGACCAAGATACAACAACACATGCAGACTTTCTCTGATGCTCCGGGCTGCCTGTAATGTTAGCCTCTTGTCCACGGGAAGCTCACTGTGAGGGAGGGCATCCAAATAAAGCCGAGCCAAAGGTGAGCACTGGATGGATACAATACTCTGTTTCTTTCTCTGTGCAGGTAGCACTCTGAGGCAGCCTGGTGCTCACGAACCATGCTCTGCCACTTAATGCCAAGGAGATGTGAGAATCTGTAATTTGGAACTGAGAAATGAGAGTTCGAACCAAAGCCATAATACAGAGACAGAAGCAGACTGTGAAGCTGACCAAAAACACACATCAGAAGATGAGACTCCTGAAGGCAGTGAGGCCGGGAAGATATGCATTGATTTCCTGTTGGGCACAGGCTTCAGGGATCCGCAGCCAATAAAGAGATCTTGCTTCTACTATGTGACAATAATCCAAGCTGTCCAGGACTCACAATATTGAACCAGGCTGCCATGACTTACAGGTAAGCTTAGAGCCATCATCAAATTGAACAGTCTTTTATTTCTGGGCTCCCTGTGGAAACTGCCCCCCCTCCCATTCTACCTCCTTGCTGTTCCCAGGACATAAGCCGCATGTGGCTGCGTCTGCCTCCTCTCTGGGCTTCTGTCTCATTTTGTCCCAGCCACAAAATGAGAATTAGGGCAAAAATTCGTGTCTGCAAACCAAATAATCTGTGCTTCTCAGCAAGTCTCCCACAGAAATCTCTTTGGCTCATCCAGTGCTCAGTTGGTAGAACAGCTCTCAGAACTGAAGCGAAGGAAAAACATCAAATGCTTCTAAATGCTTTGGGGAGGCAGCTCCAAATGATGAAGATCTAGGACCGCAAATAATGTCATTTCTATGCCAATGGATACGGTAGCCAGGGTTTGAACAAAATGACAGGCCCATTTGCCTACACAAATGCCAAGTGAGCTTGAGTGAACAAGAGAGAGAGAAAGAAGTCTCTTTCTCTCTGCTGTCACTACCGTCTGCTTTACATAAACAGCTCCTTGCATAGTGGAAACCTATCGGCTGTGGTTGGTTAGCACATTGCCTCAGATTGGACAGTGAGTACCCATACACCAGGGTCTCTATGTGCTCCCATGAAAGGAGACATGGAGTATAGACTCGTCCACAGGCCAGTTCCAGCTGCCCACACTACTTCTGGAACATGGTGGGCCATTCTTCTTATTTCGAGTGTGCCAAATAGGCTGGCCGCCAGGTCACGCCTGCATTTTCTCCTTCATCTCTCAAGGACCTTCGAGCGAGTGTCATTGTGAGAAATGAGGAGTAGGTCTGAGGGACAGTGTGAGGCCAGGTGGAGTGCCCACAGAGACTAGACCAAGGACGCCTAGTAAATGGTTCCTTCCATACAGCACAGCCAGAAGGTGCAGCCCTTGTCCCGCCAGCTTCTGAGGCAGTAGACCCAGGATGTTAGATGCCTCAAAACGCCAAACAATGTCTTTGCAACAGTGTAGCTAAGCTGGGAGGGGGTCTCTCCTCAGGAGCCAGCCCAGAGCTTTCTTTTTGTTTCTTTGTTTGCTTCCATCCTGTTGTCAGGCGTGCACGGTGTCCTGGGCATAGGTGGGAAGTCTCTTGCTAGCCAAAGCTTATCAAAGCTTCAACACGTAACCTGTCAACCTGATCGAACTCATTTGTTGGTGCTAGAGCCCGGCCGCTAATGCAAATCTTGTGTTCAGCACTATGGTTAGTCGGCCTCTGACATCTGCAGAGGAAAAGAGGATGAGCTCTCCATACCAAACTACCACGTTGATGTCTCCTGGAAAGCAGTTCCACACTCAAAACCCAACTAACAAGGTAGTATCTGGGGTGTGTGTCTCAGAAAGGTATGTGTTCTCACCATACACAGTGAACAAATGTATGCTGTACCACAATGCCACGCAGAGGCAGGCTCAAAGGATTGGGGTTAAGGGGAACACCTCATCAAATTCAGTCACCTTAGCAAGTTCTCTACTCCTTCCCCCAAGTAGTGTGGCCACCAACACCTTTCCATGTATATGGAATATACATGGAATATTCCTATCACAGGCAATTCCTATCACAGAGTGTGTAACATTGGAAAGCCAGGGGGAGCCTCACCTGATGCTCTCAGAGCCACCAGCCCTTCATCTGTTAACCCTGCGAAAAGCCTCACAGTTGTACAGGTACACCCACCCGGGATGCTGTCCCTGGCCACTAGCTATGGGTGATATTTCTGCCCAAATATGCCTGCCCTGCAGGCTGTTTCTGCACATGTACACCCACCCTGCATGCTGCTCCTACCCAGGTACATACATCATGCATGAGCTCTAACTCAGGTACACACACCCTGCATTCTGCTCCTGCCCAGGTACACACACCCTGCATGCTGCTCCTGCCCAGGTACACACACCCTGCA
>NC_022021.1:51846007-51848507 GCF_000317375.1 Microtus ochrogaster
CACCCTGCATTCTGCTCCTGCCCAGGTACACACACCCTGAATTCTGCTCCTGCCCAGGTACACACACCCTGAATTCTGCTCCTGCCCAGGTACACCAGCTGTAGATGCTGCTTTCTTATTCCCTCTCTCATCATCCAAAGCATCTCACCTGCTATACAGCAGGTACCACATGTGAGGCTGCAGAGAAAAGCATGTCACTCCTCTTGTAAATGAGAGCAGGCACAGGGGTCAGAGTTCATCCCGAACACCAGCTAGGCTTGCTCAGCAGATGGACCTCAGCCCTTATGATTTGAATGTGAAATTCTACTCCCATATGTTCATGTATGTGAACACCTCATCCCCAGCTGATGGCACTGTTTTGGGAAACAAGGCATAGTTGATTAAAAGAAAAAAAAAGACCACTAAAGGGAAGGTCTTGAGAGCTATGCTGAGCCTCTAGCTCTGTAGCTCCAGTTCACTGCTGAGATTTAGCAAGCCACACTCCCAGTTCCTACTGCTGTAGACAGTCATTTTGGCTGCACAGCCATTGTGGTTGACAATATACTCTAAACCAAAGTGAATTTAGCCTGCCTTAAGTTGATTCTGGTAGGAATTCATGACATTAAGAGAAATGTAATTGGTACACCAGAGGAGCAGCAAAATGCTCAGTGAGGAAAGGCACCCTTGCACAGGACTAATGACCTGAGTTTGGTCCCCAGATCCCACAAAGTGGAAGAGAAGAATTGATTCTTGAGAGCTATTTTCTTATCTCCATGTGTGTCGTGGCATGCCCACACCTTCATAACTCATACACATACACACAAAATTTATAAAAAAAAAAGCAGATTTAAAATTAATACATCAGCCAAAGGGTAAGTCAGAATAAGCAGTGAACTATTTTCTTTGAAGTCGTATTCATGTAAAAACTGCAGTCATCACTTCCTCCCCCCATCTCAGCGGTGAGCTTCACTTCAGAAGCACACGTAGATTAGAGAGGCTAAACAATGCAGTCCCTAAGCTTTCTCCTTATAAAGAAGAACATGGAGACACATAGCAGTGAACGCAGTGGCTGGCTCACTAGAGAACCTCTGGATCTCTCTAATGCCATCACTTCCTTCTGGGGTCATTAATCTCCCCCACACTCCATACAGCGCATCTGTTATTGAATCAGTATACCGTGTGGACAGCTGAGAGGTGACAGGGTTTACAAGCTCCTACAGCTGGACCAATCGCTTTATACATTATAACAAATTTCATTGTAAAAGATTTATACTTGAAGAATATAAACAGGAATGTCAGATTTATGTGATAAGAACAATGCCTTTAGTGATGATCAGAGAATCAGTCATAAACAAAGAGATCCTGAGTTCTGCCTTACACCATGTCCCCAAAGCAGAAACATCATAGATATCAAAGGCCTGCATGTGCAAACTGAAACTTAAAAAAATTAAAAAGTAACAGGAAGCAGATACCTTAACAGGAGGTAATGGATTTGGTCACATTAAAACAAAACATTTCTGTTAAACTATTAATGTGAACGATTGTTATTAAAGCTATCAAATATTAAATGTTTTTACTTGCCTTAAACTACAAAACAGCGGCTTGGAATTTGGGGGTCATATTAAGACATCTCTGGCCTTTTGCACATTGAACCAGGATCCTGAGTTTTACTGGTATTTTCCTAGTCACACTGAAGAATCCTTCAGTGCACAATTTGCTCACAACTGTGAGCCTAGAATAGCCTCCTGTGGAGAAGGCCAAAAGAGATAAAACAACCTTGAAAATGATGTTCAAGGTTCCTGTGAGAACAAAAGGCTGACTTCTGGTTTTCCAGTCTTCAATTAGCATTGCTGTGTGTGTGTTTTCATACAAATGTGTTGTTGTTGTTGTTGTTATTTTACAGTGTTGACGATCAGTCTCAAGACCTCGCACAAGTTGAATGAGTACCCTACTATTGAGCTACATCCTTGACAATGAATATGCTGTCTTTACATTCTACTCTTCCTTTAAGATAGTGTGTGTTTGGACAGAGGGCCCAGACTAAAGCACTCACACGTGCCCTGTCCTGTGACCTTCGTGTGTGTGTGTGTGTGTGTGTGTGTGTGTGTGTGTGTGTGTCTGTGAGAGAGAGAGAGAGAGAGAGAGAGAGAGAGAGAGAGAGAGAGAGAGAATTGTCTGAGCTCAATGTGGTGACATAGACCTGTGATTCTAGGTAAGTGGTAAGTGGAGACAGGAGCACATGAGGTCGAGGCTACCCTGAGCTACATGGCAGATAGAGCAAACCTTCCTGTGTCCTGCCCTAGGACCTACTTGAGAAATACCCTCACCACTCCTCATCAAGGAAACTTCTCTTGGAAACAGGAGGAGACCATTACAGAAAACCATAGCCAACCAAAACTCAGAGCTGTGGAGCCCCGTTCCAATGGCTGCGTCTAGAAAACAACTCCCCCACCTAAGACCAAGGAAACATTGTGCGAGGTGTCACAAGATTGTAAGAGCCCTTTGCCGTGAGATGCTGGTC
>NC_022021.1:51850554-51886226 GCF_000317375.1 Microtus ochrogaster
AGAGAGAGAGAGAGAGAGAGAGAGAGAGAGAGAGAGAGAGAGAGAGACAGAAGAGTACTTGGAATGAATGTCAGGCAATGGTCAAGTAAGCGCTGAGTCTTGCTTCCTACGGTGCTGTCAAAAGGCTCAGGGGTCAACTTCATGAAGTTAGAAACCAAGAATACAATGGTATCTGCCCTAGAGGACGCTTGGGGAGAGATGGGGAGTAACAGAGAGGTCTATTGCCACCCATCCATTGTGAGTCTGTTTGTGTTCCTAATGTCCAGCATATCAAAATGTGACCTTATTTGGAAGCAGGATGGTTGCAGACACAATCGTGATGATGTCATACTGGGGCAGGATGGACCCCGACCAATGTGACTACAGTCTTTAAAAAGCACAAGTGCAGAGAGTGTTCCACAGACAGAAAGGGCAGAAAGACCTGCAGAGTGCACAGGTGACCCCAAATCTTGCCAGCAACCGATAGAGAAGAACCCCCATGTCAACCCCCTGAGCTCACGCCTGTAGCCTCCAAAACTGCGAGACACAGTGGTCCTGCTGTCTGAGGCTCAGCCTTCTGCCAGTGTTTCAGCAAAGGCACATGCAGCCTTCTGGCCAAAGAACCTGGAGTCTAGAGCCCAGGCCAGTTCCAACCTGGTGTCAGCCACAGTTTCCTCTCAGGAGATTGAATCACGGACAATACGCGCACAGCCTCACCTTTTCCAAACGGAAAATGAAAAGGTTGCTAAATGCGCAAGTAATTTTAACTGATTCACTCATTGATCTGACGACTTTTAAAGAAAGACAGTAAGTATTTCTGTCATGCTTTGAAGTTGAGCTCCACAGCTCCGTCTCCCCCCTCAGGTTACTTTATAGCCATTAAGAATGTGTTCCTTTTATCTGGGGCCTTCAATTAATTGAATTTCAAGGAAAATGCTATGAAACGGTTGTGTGTGTGTGTGTGTGTGTGTGTGTGTGTGTGAGAGAGAGAGAGAGAGAGAGAGAGAGAGAGAGAGAGAGAGAGAGAGCTCTCCTTGGGGACAGTCCTGTGTGATCTACTGACACAGCCATTAGTGGTGGCCAATACACTGGCCACTGCCTCCTGCTACCCTGGAGTTTTAACTGGGAATCTGTGTTGTTCCCTCCACTGGCCAGAAGAGCACTTATCTTTTCAGAGCTGCCTTGGGTCACTGGCACTCTTCCCTAAATGACCACTTAAAGGGGACACGCCACTGCAAACTCAGACCTATATATAAATGTTCCCTAACATTAGAGGCATTTCCTGGGTGTTGATGACTTGGTCCTAGCTGATGGGAAGCCCTGGAGAAGAGTACAAAAGACCAGTTCCAAATGACAAGCTAAAAAGTGGGAAGTACACTGAGAAATCAGACCTCAGAACGGCAAGGAGAGGCTAATCTCACCTGTCCACCTGTCCACCCACTCTTCTTATTTCTACACTGGCCCGTGAAACCACCACTGGGTGTCTTGACACCTTCTATTGACTGACATGTTTTCCGCCTGCAATCACATGTACGTATGCAGTAAGAGGCTTTGGAGAACGGCCATGTAACTTTTTGTTTTACCACTGGGTACTGTCTTAGATAGTGTTCTTTTGCTGTGACCATGGTCACTCATAAAAGAAAGCATTTAATTGTGGCTTGCTTACAGTTTCAGAGTTTTAGCCCATTATTATCCTGTAGAGCGCATGGCAGCATGCAGGCTGACATGGTCCTGGAGAAGCAGCTGAGAGTTCTACATCCGGATCTGCAGGTAGCTGGAAAAGAGAGAGTCACTGGGCCTGGTTTGAGCTTCTGAAACTTCAAAGTCTTTCTTCCCCAGTGACACATTTCCTCCAACAAGGCCACACCCCCAATCCTTTCAAACAGTGCCACTGCCCCGTGACCAAACATTCAGAGTGGCGACAGTGTGAGGGTCATTTCTATTCAAACCACCATAGGTAACATTCTTTCCCCCTGAAAACCCCAGACAAGAAACCTACAGGGTCCCTGTGTTCAGGCCCCTCATCCAGCTGCCGTTTAATTTTTCTGAGATTCCGTCCACAAATACTGTCTCACTAACATAGGATACCTGTGTACAGTTCTTCTCTGCCCATTTTATGCTAGGTCAAAGGTTTATGTGGTATTCATAGGCTCCTATATGTGCTGGCATTGTCCTGAAAGATTCAGAGTCAACCCCTCATGTGACTGACTTTCCCAGCCTGGGTCTTTCTGATCTGAGGCTCTGCTTGGCAAACGCTCCAAGCTCAAACATCTAGAAGGACGGATGATGTTTGAGTTAACAGCCTTTTGTTGTTCAGTTTGCACTGGGAATTGTAGTGATGCATTCTGGCTCTGAGAGCCAGTCCGATGGTCCGGTCCAGAACCTAGATTTTCCTCTCTGGTCCTTTTCCCCGTGCTGCAAGGATAGAAATGAAATTCTGGGCTAGACGTTGCCTTCACTAATACCCCAGGTGCAGTCAGTCTCCGCGCTGACCACACTCTTCAGTCCCGGTCCAGGGCACTGTTACCCTGTCTCCCCAGATGCCACCCTATACTTCTGCTGGAGGACAACATCCAAGGACGGCTGTGCTCAGTGATCCCTCCAGCCAAGGATGTCTCTTGGCCCCATCAAAAACTTTTCTCCAGAGTCCCCAGAGAGAGGAGGGCAGGAGGACAAGACCCTGGACCCCATAGGGATGCTGGACGCTGGGCAGCTTTGGGGCCAGGCCTTTGTAAGTTCCAGCTGGAGTCTCAGCCCCAGATGCCTGTGCGTGTTGTAGCAAAGTCCAGGTGAGGAGGAGGCAGCCACGTGGCCAAGCCCCAAGGGCACAGAGACTTTCATTCCAGAACACACTCTGGCAGCTGCACCCGGAGAAGAGACAAAAGCGGGATTGAAAGAGGATCTAAGGGGCACAGCATTGTGGGCAGCGGCAGCCCTGCCCGCTGCCAGAACCACCCACCTGCTCGTCCCCAGGACTGTTCCCTAGAGCCGCACCTAGAGCTGCAGACCCACTTTCCAGACTGACTACCCACTCTGAAGCCAGGAAAGGGACTTTCCCTTACAGGCTCGCTGGCCAAAACCTGGGGTATTTCCATCATTTCCACAGGATGCCGGTTCAGGAGGGCTCTGGAACATAGCAGGAGGGCTCGGGGAAGCTGCCCTGCTCCGCAAGCAGAGGGCTGAGGGCAGTAGGTAGTGGCTGATATCTGTAACCACTTCATCTTGTAATCAGGGCAAGGTCAGACCTGGCAGCGTTCAGCCAACTGAACTCTAAATTAGGAGGTGACACCTGCTCCTTCCTCCCATGAAAGGCACCAGTCACAATTCAGCTCCCATGGTGTTGTGTGTCCCGCGTGGTCTTGAAGAAAAAACAGCCCTGTAAAGTGCTAGTGGCCGTGATTTGTGTGTCCTGGCACTTTGGAAAACCACGGTGAGCGTGAAATGAGTCAAGTCGGCTATGGTTGTAACACTCATAAACACAAGCACCTTGCTTGTATTGGCTTTAAAAAGAGGCTACCACTGGCAGGAGAAGTGCCGCTAAGCCTGTCTCTGCCTATACCCTACGAAGTGCAGCCTAAAAGGAGCCCCAGAAGTAGGTAAAACCCAGAAATGCCCACTTCTTCCCTGGAGGCAGACATATCCTTCCTCTACTTCCTTACGGTGGGAATTATGGAAGCTTTCCCACCTTGCAAAGTGGATGCTTCCATCTGTCCTATATAAAAAACACTCTTCCCCTCCACCCGTTTGCTTCCCAGGCTTAGAACCAAACAGAAGGGACAAGACCCAGACCCAGAATCCAATAGCTCATTGGGCTATCATGGTGACCTAGCTCCCTTCCGGTTTCCAAAACAGGCAGAGCTTAAAGCCATGTGGCCCACAGAAGCACCAGGATCTCCAGCCCAGCCTAGATGGACACTGCCGGCTTTCTCTCTCCCAGTGGAGAAGATAGATGGGTGAGGTTTGCAGTCACAGACCAGCTCCATGCTGCCACAGAAGCAAGCAGCTTGGAATTACCCCTCCAGCTGCTGCAAAAGGAAAAGGAGTAAGAGGGGGGGAGAGTAACTTTCTCAGAGCTTATCTAAATCAACAAATCTCAACTGTCATTGCACTGCTGTGGATGATGAAGAGAATTAAGTTGGTTCTTTGAAGTGAAAACTATGGCAGGAGGAAACGGTGTCCTGCGGAAGCCCAGGGGCTCTACAGGCCACAGCCCCTTCCTGCTCTAACCTCCGCAAGTGGGGCTCACCACCCTGCTTCTCTCCTTTAAGGAGAGATCGAGACCACTGCAGTGCAGCGAGTCTGCCAAAGGAGTCTGCAGGGAGCAAAGGCAAAAAAAAAAAAAAAAAAAAAAAAAAAAAAAGGTTCTGCTGCTGAGGAGAAGGTGAGGGGGTCTGGGCCTGGACCTTCCTCTTCTGCCCTGGGCTCCAGCCTCAGGTTGAAGAAAAACAATGGCCATCTGGCCTCTTGTTGGTCCCCAGGGCAGAAGCCCAGCTAACTGCCTCCCTTGGGACAGTCCTGAGCAAACTCCCTCCCTGCCAGAGAGGTCACAGATCCAGTGATCCCCTAAGCAGTTCCTATCAAACTGAACTATTCCGCTGCTCCTCTTGCTCAAGTCTGTGAGGAAGGCCTGCTGCACAGTGAAAGTCAGGTTGGTTGGGACTATTGTGCACACCGAGGAGGAGACCAGAATGGCTGCATTGCTGTACGTGGTGTGTGGAGGACTGGACAAAAAAAGAAAGGGTGGGATTAAGAGCCTGTTCTACTTGCAAGGACAGCATTGTGCAGGGCAGGGTAAATATGGTCTGGGGAGGGGAATCTCTGTCCTAAAAAGAGAGGAGCTATCTCCCAGCCAGACAGTGGGAGTGCAGAAGGGGAACCATTTAGAGACAGGCCCACAAGCCCAAAGTCGCTGGATTCACACAACCAGCCAAGCATTTGGCCAACTCAGGGCCCAGTGTCGCCTGCTGTCCTGGTAGGGTTTGTGTGTCCTCTCTGGGCTCAGACGCCATAGCCCAACCTTTCTGAGGAGGCCAAACCCAAACCCTCACCTTCTGGAACCCCTCATCCCAGCCCCTACACCCGCGCACCCGGTGCGCGGCCAGGGCGGAGGGGAAAGTTGGCAAGCGCTGGGCGCCCGCGGGGGGAAAGCGTTAATGGGCGGCCGGGTGGGAGCAGCTCTCTCGCTCGCCCACGTCACGCCGGTGCGGGCTCGGCTGACGACCGCTGCGCCTGGGGACGCCGGCGCGCTCCGCTCTCCAGGTGCTCCGCCTGGAAATGTCTCCATTAGTTGTCGCTTGCTCCCCGCCGGAGCGCGCGCGCCCAGCGGCCGCGCAGAGCCCTAGCGGGCGGCCAGGAGTGGCCCGGCGCCACCTCAGGTAGGCAAGGTCCCCGCGCCCGCCCCCGCCCCAGGGTTCCCAGACCCCTCCCCCCCCTTTCGAAGAGGCGGAGGAGGCAGAGGCTCCGCGCGGCCGCCGAGGGGCGCGGGCGGCGGCGGTGGCGGCGGCGGCGGCGACTCCCCGGTGCGTCCCGGGCTGCGCGCTGCTCCCGGAGGCCCTGGCGTCAGAGCGACACGGGCTGGCTCTTTCCCAGAGCAGGTAAGGAACGGGCTCTGCCGCGCAAACTTTGCGATGATCGCTCTTGCGCTAGAGGGGACAAAGTTTGCTTCTAGCGGATAGGGTCTTCGGAGGCCGCTGTATTTGCTGCAAGTTTTAGGAAGCGCAATAGGAAGGATCCGGCATTCAGATGCAGAATGCAGGGGTCCCGGCGGACCGTGGTGGCTTGCGTGGGATAAGCACAGTTTGTGCTCTTGGACGCTCTGAGCGCGCTCTTTCCTTCCTCGGGCAGCGCCGAATGGACGGTCTGTGGGGGGGTGCAGTCGGAAAAGAGAGCCAGAAAGGAGGGCATTGGGGGGAGCAAACGGGAAATTCAACGCATGTCCCAGCAGCTCACCCCCACTGGCTGGGTAAGGGGAACAGAGGTTGAGTGTGGAAGAATGAACTGAGGCAAGGAGGCGGGTGCCCGCACCACCTAGCATCTCTGGCACCTGAAGTGTCTCTCTGAGCCTACACCAGCTGCATGTCCAAAGTAGACCCAGGCATCTCAAGCTCCGGCCTAGCCGCAGACAAAAAAGGTTCTTTCCTGGTACCTGGCTTCTGTGTTGGCCTTGGGTTGTAGTCAACTTCTCTCTGGACTGGAATGAGCTCGTGGTGTGTTTAAGAAGGGGTTCGAGAATTATTGAAGAGCCAGGATTTAGCTAGTAGCAGGTATATCAAGACCAGGCCTGACCTCCCAGAAGCTCTCACCAATTCTATGGCCATCATCAACCTCAGAAAAAACCAGCTGCCCCTAGGCTTCTAATTCTTGGGACTAACTGTTCCCTGCTCCATCCCTTTGAGATCTAAGCAGGACTTCAGCCTCTGATCTTTTGAAGTCCTCTCCAAAGGTGATCAACTACCCAACCTTCAGGGAGTCAAGTGGTTCTGGCCAAGTTGCTGAACAGCGTATTTATATACCTATAACTCTAGGGACCCTATGAGTTTCTGGGCACAACGTGACCATCTATGCAAGTTCTGTTAGCTGGTGGTGCCTGAGATTCTGGGAGTCCTGTCTGCTCTTGGAGAACCCGGTGCCTCGACTGGAGGCTTCGTCTTTGAGGAAGGCACCCTTTTATCATCCGGAAGCAAGGATGACCTAGGGAGGATCTCATTTGGGCTGGAGAGCTTTGGCCAGGTAGTAGATTGTCACCAGGATGTCTGGTGTGGGTGCTCACCAGATACAAGACTGGACAGTGGGGCCTGAGTGAGGACAGAGCAGGCCTGATAGGGTCCTGGCTGTCCCCTGCACGCAGCAGGCAGGGAGCAGAGAGTGAGTCTTCATCTTCAGACATAGTGAAGTGCCATGTTCCTGATTTCTAGACCCAGAGAAAGGGTCACTAGAGAGATCAACAGCATCTGGGGCCCAGAAGCTCTGACTGGAAGGCAAACCAGAATCTCGCCTTGAGGACCCAAGGAAAACCCTTGAAACTCTTTGCCCAGAAACCAGAGACCCTAGGGGACTCCGACTTACCCTACCCCAGTACGGAATCCACTCAGGAGATAAATGGAAGTCCGCAGGGGCAACCTTCCAACCCCCTCCCTACCAGGTGTCTGGGAAAGAAAGCAGGGAGTGTTCATTCTGAATACACACTCGCTAGTTGCTGGCTGAGGTCCCCAGAATGCCACACAGAGGCAACAGCCTGGTCATCATTCGCCTTCCCAACCGGCCTGCGCTTACCATAGTCCCCAAGGCCTGGACTTCAGGAATGAGGTGACAAAAACACCAGTCACTGAGGAACACTAGTCTATGCTGGATTCCTGTCCCTGAGCCTCCACTGACCTGTATTGAGCCCCCTTCCTTGCTAGCACCTCATTATCAGAAGAAAGAGAGTTGTTTATAAACAATAAATAATGAAACCAGGAGGATGATCCACAAAAGCCTCAGTAAAGCCTGAAAACGGAAAGAGGCTGGGAGAAGGGAGTTGGGGGAGGGGAAGAAGCAGGAAGAAAGAGAGGCTGAGATTCATTTCCACTAGAGAAGCCCCGGTGGCTAGTTTCTTATTATTTACAGGAAGGTGGTATTAGCAATTCTGGTGAGAAAGAAATAAACACAGCTTGCCGTGAAATCAATACAGAATTCAAAAACAATTATTAATGTCATTCGACTCGTGTTCCTTATATATGTATATATCTCTCCCGGCTACCAAACGCTAAACTGTCTGAATAATTTGCATGGGGCGACTATTCATTATTTCCGATGGTTTCTCCCTTTGCAAGCAGTTCGGACTTGGCCGGCTGCAGTCCAGCGCGATCGGAGAACTCGTATTTTCATCTGTAAATTAAAGCAATTACGCAGCAGATATTATATGATGTGTACTGCGGTCTCCAGATAGTCATCCATCACCTTCAACCAAGCTGTCAGGGCCGGCAGATTTCGTTTCTGGGAGGCAGCCTTGCAGCTGGGGAGAGGGCGCGAACGTCATCATTAATTAGAGGGTGGCCCTGGGGCGATTCACAGGTCTGAACCCAGGAATCTTTCGGAGCAAGTCTGCACAGCTCTCAGAGATGAGCGACTCTGCTGCCGGCTGAACGCGAGAGGCTGGCCTGGTGGACCAAAAGAAGTAGGGGCGAGCCTGGGCCCGGAAAGATCAGTGTGAAAGGCAGCCTGATAGCCCTGCTCGCTCCACTCAGAGCCGCTTTGAACACCCGGGCAATATTACAGGGCCCAGATTTGCTCAGGAAGTCCTGAAAGGACACTGGGCCTCTCTCTCTCCGAGAGTTCCTTACACTCCAGGCAGGAAGCAGTGTACCAAGGCTAGGCACCCGCACCCGACGCCCCCTTCCCTCTACCCAGCCCTGTGGCTGGCTAGGATCAGCGAGCCTTCGGGAGGAGCCCAGGGGCCAAATTGGAAAATCTGCTCTTCCCAGCAAGCAGCAGCGTCTGACAGTCTCTGTCTTAGCCTTGGGATGCGGAAGGAGGCCGCGAAGGGAGACCAGAAGAGGGAGGGGAGAGGAAATGAAGCGAAGCCAGGCTGAGCAGAGGGCTGACCTGGAGTGGAGAGGGGGGAGGGGCCGTTTCCAGGGACAGCCGCTGTCCAAAATGCCACAGTCAACCTGTGCTAGACCCAGGAAGTCCCGCAGTACCTGGTCCCCACCGATCCTGGAAGTGTGGGACTCTGGAGAGGCCCCGGGAGACAAGTGCACACACCTGAGTTCAGGTCGCCATCAGAAAGTGGGCTCTCTTATGGTGTCAGTTGGTTCTAAAACTCTGTTTGGTACAGAGTTGGAATTGAAACTGATGAGAGTCGTTGCCGAGATGGCTCCTAAACCTACGTGGTGAAGAAGTGTGTGGAGCTTCCAGGCACGCTGTCTTCGTCTCAGCACGAGGGGCCTGCGGGGTCTGCAGGGCCTGCGTCCTTCCACCCTAAGCAGCGTGGGGGCAACGGGGCGGCTGCAGCCTGCGCCCGGCTAATTTAACTGTTGATTACATCTTCACTGAAGACTCACTCGTGTGTCCCTTCATAGGTCTCATTTGTAATTGAGACTGATGATTACAGTGGGGTGTGAAGGAGCAGCTGCTCGTTAATTAATTTCTAATTAAAAGTGCCTTCCGTCCTCCGTGACTAAGGAGAAACACCGTTCGTCGGGGGCGATATTGACTCCTTAGATGGAGTTCATTTGTTAAAGCTCGACGGCCCTCCACCCTGCTGGCGCAGACGTAGACTGTCTCCGCCCCGCCCGGTCAGCAGCCGAATGACCCGCAGGTCTGCGGCCAGGCCAAGCTGCGGCGTTGGCTGACGTCAGCGCTTCTGCAGCTTAAAACCTTGCACAACTGACTTAACAGTCCGCAAGACTCGGTTTTTTGTTTTATCTTCCTTCCTTCCTTCTTTCTTTCCTTCCTTCCTTCCTTTCTTTCGTTTTGTAAAATATGTATTTCTGTCCTCGTGGCGAGGCCACCTGGTCCCAGAGGCCTCTGAAGGGTTCAGACTTCGAAGCTAAAAGGATCACTACGAACAAGGCCACTCACTTTCTTGTCTGGTTAGGAAAGTTTGCGCTGCACCTGGGTGAACTGACCTCCTCTCGCTTCGCCTTCCCAGAGCCTAGGAGCCTGAAGCCCCGGAGGAGTGGCCACACCGTGCACAGCACCCTAACGGCCCCTCCAACCTTCCTAGGCGGTGCCCGCCATGTCCTACCCGCAGTTTGGATACCCTTACTCCTCCGCTCCCCAGGTAACCGGCCTCCTGCATGGTCTGACAGCGGGAGGGGGAGAGAAAAGAGCCACCACTGGCTGCCATTTCCCAGACTGCAGGGACCTTGCCTGGTGGCCCCTTATACTCGCCAAACGTGGTTAGGAAGCACTTAGAGGTGCTAGTAAAATCCTGTGGGTGGGTCTGAATTCCCTTTTGTTTAACCCATCAGAGTGTGCCCTGGGAGACCCTGGGAAGCACTTGAGTCAGACGTACTTGGTGAGAAGGCTTGTAGGGCCTTGGAACCCAGTGGAGGATTTGAACAGCTGGCTGGGCCCCACGTGGTCAGAGAAGGCAAGGCCTCGGTTGGCTGTTGAGGGAAGAACTCAAGTCGGAGGCCCTTAGGGACACTCTGTCCAGGTGCCCATGCTTCGTTGTGGTCCCTCTTTCTCCAGTTCCTGATGACCACCAACTCCCTGAGCACGTGTTGCGAGTCTGGTGGCCGCACACTGGCTGACTCCGGGCCTTCGGCCTCAGCCCAGGCACCTGTCTACTGCCCTGTCTACGAGAGCCGGCTACTGGCCACCGCACGCCACGAACTCAATTCAGCAGCTGCGCTGGGCGTCTACGGGAGCCCCTACGGCAGCTCGCAGGGCTATGGAAACTACGTGACTTACGGCTCTGAGGCATCGGCTTTCTACTCGCTGGTAAGGGGACAAATCCCCTCCTCCCCTCCCACCGCAACGCGCCCCGCCCTGAACCCTCGGTTTGCCAAGACTACTTCCGCGGCGGGCGCGAGTGCCCTGGATCCCCTACAGGTTGGGGTGAGAGGAAAAGAAGGATTTCAGCGGTGCCTCCGGGGCCGAAGCCGCACAGCACCCGTAGCCTGGTTCAGATTCAGGGTTACCCGCCCGCGAGGCCCAGGGCCTAAGATCATGCTGTGGTTTAAGTTTGCCTTTGAATTCTGATCAGGTTCCCGGTTCTCGAGGCGAGGGAGGTCCTCCCAGACTCAGCCAACCTCTCTCTTCTTACCCAGCACTCTCTGTTCCTTCTTCCCTCTCCCCTTCCCCTTCGGACCTCACACCCTATCTCCTCACCGCTCAGCCCCCTTCCTCTCACTCAAGGCCTCTTCTCTAAGCTTCTTTATCCCCAGGCCTGGTGGCCTCTTTGGAGTCCTTACTAGTCTGCCCTCTTTCTCCCCTTCCAGGCTTCTTCGAGATCTCTTTCCTCTTCTCGCCCCTTCTCACTTCATCTTCACCCCCTGCTCTATCCCTGTTGAGTGAGACCAGCAGGAGATGGATTGGCTTTTGTGGGCCTTGGGGGAGTTTGGGGGAAACTCGGGGCTCTGAGCTAAGTTAAGAAGGCTTAACAGAGAGTTTCTAGCTGGATCCCCAGAAGCTGTGACCTCAGACACCTTGATTTTTACAGAACAGTTTCGAGTCCAAGGACGGCACAGGCTCTTCACACGCAGGCCTAGCGCCCACCGCTGCTGCAGCCTACTACCCATATGAGCCAGCTCTGGGCCAGTACCCATATGACAGGTGAGGGATGAAACCTCCCTCCCCCACTGCCAGTACAGTACCAGCTACCAGCCACTCCACCCTTCATCACCACCACCAGCGCCCCCCCCCCAGGTGGGGTGACCAGCAGAGTGGACAATTCCTTCAGGCAGGTGTTCTATCCTAAATTCTCCCATCACTGTCACTTTCAAGCAAATTGATTCCAGAAAATTCAGTCCACCAGGCTGCTTCCTTGACGGGCCTGAGACACCTCCACACATCCCAAGAAGATCAGCCCAGATAGGTGTCTGAGCCAAGGCCACCAGCCCTACAGTGGGCATCAAAAGTCAGAAGGCCCTTAGCCCTCGGTGCCCATGCTGGGGACAGCCCATTGCTCCATCTTCCTATGGAACTAGCTCAACCAAAAGCCCTGAGCTTGGTTCCTGGGTTGTTCCTCCCCTCTGTCTCTGGGTTCAGGTTCCCAGGTGCTGACTCACAGGTCCATGATATCTTTTCATGGTTTGCGGATCAAAGCGATAAGAGGGAAACCCCACAGTGGAAATCAAAGAAATCTGTCTACAGAGTGGCAGAGGCCATGACCTACTCCCTGTCATCTTAATGACATTATCTTTGCCCTTGGCCCACAAAAGGCAAGGCATTGCCCATAAGTGCAACCCACCCCAGAGAGACACAGCCTGTCCCTATGCCCCGCACCTGCTCGCTCCGCGTGATCTCCCCCGGGGGGCCCGACTGGCACCCCATTGCAGAGCCTGTCTCCAGGTACGGGACCGTGGACAGCGGCACGCGGCGCAAGAACGCCACCCGGGAGACCACGAGCACGCTGAAGGCCTGGCTGCAGGAGCACCGGAAGAACCCGTACCCCACCAAGGGAGAGAAGATCATGCTGGCCATCATCACCAAGATGACCCTCACACAGGTCTCCACATGGTTCGCCAATGCGCGCCGGCGCCTCAAAAAGGAAAACAAGATGACCTGGCCTCCTCGAAATAAGTGCTCAGACGAGAAGCGGCCCTATGGGGAGGGTGAGGAGGAGGATGCGGTCGAGGAGGAGTCAAGGGAGGAGCCTCTCAAGAGTGCCAAGAGCGAAGGTGGGTTGGAGATTCTGTAACGTTTGGGTGGGTGGGTGGGGTTCTCTGGAAGCTTTTGGGTAGCAAACGGAAAGCCCTTGGGGCCTGGGCAGCAAATGAGCGAACTGGTTTCCAGTCAGATCTTGTGCCTGGGAAGTGGAGGGGAAGTGGTGCCATGTGGGCTTACTTAAAGTCAAGTTAAAAAGCATTTCATACACCGGTGAGTCCAGATCTGCCCAGCTGGTGTTAATGTTACTAGTTCAAGATTGGTGGTCTCTAGTGGTAGGAAGAGGAAAACAGAGAAAGGCCTGGGCTGTAGGATTAAAGGAAGTTAGTTTTACCTTCCTGTCTCCCGCCACTGGCCACGTATTGTCGCCTGACAGGTCCCGTTGGCAAAGACGACAAGGAGTTAGAACTCAGTGACCTGGAAGATTTCGACCCTCTAGATGCAGAGACCTCAGAGTGCGATCTGAAGACGCCCTTCCAGCCCCTGGACAACGGACCAGAGAGGATTCCTGCCTCATCTGATGGCCCTGGCCCAGGCAAGGAGGCCTCCACCACACTCCGGATGCCTCTTGGCACCGCTGGTGGAGCTGCCATAGATGAGGACCTGGAGAGGGGCCGGAGCTGCCTCCGGAGCACAGTGGTTGCGCCAGATTCTGGTACTGAGGGCGGCCCACAGGTCTGCGAAGCCAAATTGAGCTTTGCTCCAGCGGGGGCGCCGCCGAGCCTGGAGACCAAGCCGCGCATCTGGTCCTTGGCTCACACAGCCACCGCTGCCGCAGCCACAGCTCTGAACCAGACTGAGTTTCCCTCTTGCATGCTGAAACGCCAAGGTCCGGCGGGGGCATCCTCAGCGCCGCCGGCGTCCTCGCCTGCAGTCCCAGCCCCCTCGGGAGCCCTAGAAAGGCACCAGGACTCCCCAGTAACTAGTCTCAGAAACTGGGTGGACGGGGTATTTCACGATCCCATCCTTAGGCACAGCACTTTGAACCAGGCCTGGGCCACCGCTAAGGGCGCACTTCTGGATCCCGGCCCTCTAGGACGTTCTCTGGGGGCGGGCGCCAACGTACTGACTACGCCTCTGGCCTGCTCCTTCCCGCCCACGGTGCATCAAGATGCCCCACCTGTGGGGGCTGCCCGGGAGCTGCTGGCTACGCCCAAAACCGGTGGCAAACCCTTCTGCACTTAACACCCACCTGCACAGTGGAGAAAAGAACTGGCGCTCAGGCTGCAGGCGCTGACTCTGGACTGTTTTTAATGGGTTTCCAAAGGAAGGGGGCATTTCCAAGCCAAGGATGCTATCCCATCTAAGGCAAAGGATCTGAACTCAGGCTCTCGGGCAATGGAAGAACCCTCTTGCATTCCATCACCAGGTTTCACCTGATCTTGCGTCCACCTGAACCATCCCTGAACTCCAGGAAGACAAGAGAACACTCTCAAAGCAGAGGAGAGCCCCCCCTGAAGAGTAAAGTTTACATCCAAAGTTTACATTGAGAAGGCATTTGGGTTCTGAGGTTTGTTTTGTGTCGCCATCTCCTTCTGGGTTTGAGGCATGCCGGTGTTCGTTAGGAAGACTCCTCAACCTGCTTTTCTTCGGACTTCATCCTCAGCACATAAAGCTCACCAACAACACTCCCACCGTGTTTACACTGTTGCACACTCTTGACTCAACAAAATTATGTTTTCTAAGATGTATATCCACACCAGTAATTGCCTGTTTCAGAGAAAGGCTAATACAACAAAACTAATAAATCCCTGTGATGGTGTTTGCATTGCAGAAAGAACGCATTTCACAGCTGGGGTCCACAGGTGTGGTTGGAAGGGTGATTCGTACCCACCAGGGGAAGGAAGAATGGGCGGGGTGACCCAGACACCTCCGTGCCAATAATGAGGTTGCCTATCCAAGTTTAACTAAACAAACCATTTCTGAGATGTTAAAGACACAGGAGGGACACTCTTCTGAATTCATCATTGAATGTGAGACCCCAAACGTTAAACTTTGCCCCGCTGCCAGACACCAGAATTTTGAGGAAATAAGGGTTTCTTTGACTGGATTAAAGTAAAATTTAGGCTTTCTAAATCCCCTGGAATTTTGCTGTGGGGAAGGGAACATTGCCCAGAGACCACTATTCTCCCAGCCAAGAGATTAACAGATTCTTACCCCATCCAGAGATGCTTGTCTACATCCAGAGATGCAGCATGAGCCCTGATTACTTTAAATTTGGCTTCTATGTCACTCAAGTTCTGAAGGCTCCAGAGGGGAGACCTTAGTAGCAGAAGTCAGGAGCAGAGCTAAAGAGACCTGGGATGAGGACCCAAGGGCTTGGGGCTTGGGTCGGGGGCAGGCCTGACCCCTCACACCCTTCTCAGCAAAGTCATTAGTGGAAGCCACTGTAAACTCGGGTCCTCTGTGGCTCGTCTTTACAATGTTCTCTGCATCTTCAGGAGGCACCTGCCCAACATCCATTCCTGGCTCTCTGCTGACCTACAAGCTGCTGCTCAGGCCTTTCTGGACTTCATAAAAGTCCCCAATGTGGCTGTGGCAAGCAGAAAGGTTGTAAAGCAGGGAACCCAGGGCAAGCTGCTACTAGATTAAGGTGGTGGCAGACCAGGGACTAGAATAAATTCTAATAGCCACAGACTCCGGCTGCTATAATACACCACTTTTCATCTCAGAAAAATGGCCTTTGAGAGACACCAAACCTTTAATAGATGTCAGTTCTTTCTTCTGCAAGCATAGGGGTGGAACTAGGCTGGAGTCTAGTCACAGTAATGAGCCCAAAGGGCCAGCTGTAGGGATAGTTTACAGACCCTAAGGAAAGAAACTTAGCCTTGTTGGAACCAGACCCCTAGAACTGACAGGGTCCCCTGAGTTTTGGTCCTCACCCTGAATCCTGGTTGCCGGCACTGGGCCCTTGCACACTGAGTGGCCAACTGCCCCACAAGCCGCAGGCTTGCCCTGGCCAGCACTCAGTAATTGGATTGTCCCGGCCTGCGCTGTCACCGCATTGACTTTCGCTCTCCTGGATGATATTATCGGGACGCGGAAGCTTGCCGCTGATGTGCCTGTCAAAAGGCTGCGGCAGGAGCCCCCGGCCTAGCAAGCGAGCATCAGCCAAGATAATTTGAAGTGAAATTTTCATTTTGACAGTAAACCCCTCAATTTCTAAAGGCTCTGCGCTTTGAGAGAGCGCTGGCAGGGGAGGCTTTGCGGAAAGCCCACGTCTTAGACTGAAAAGGGCAAAAGAACTCGAATTAGTTGTAATAGATAAAAGGGCAAAAATAAAGAGTCAAGGGTACTTGACAGTAATAGCGAAAGTGGAGTCTCAGGGGAGACACGTTGCTGCCCAAGCTGGGTCGCGAGGAATTTTAATGCGGCCTCCAAGCGCGCCCCCACACAACCCTAGACAAAGCCAAGTATTTTCAGCAAAAAAAATTAGGCTTCACAGATTCAGGCGAGGAGTAGGTGAGATAAAGACAGGGGAGTCAGAAATTCAAGCTTGGACCTAAGCCTGTGTCCTAATGGCAGACAGATTTGCCTGGGGCGCACACACCCTAGGCTCTGATCAGTGCTCACTGTCCACATGCCGGCCCTGGCCCCCAAATTCCTCCTCTGAGGCCCGAGGGTAGGAGGTTACTGCACTCGCTCAAGTTTATAGAGCTTGGAACCTCTGGGTGTGGCCTGTACCAGCTCTGGGAGTCCAAATAACAAGTTTCTAGAGCCCCAGCCCTTGGTGACCCTAGCGACTAAAGGAGTTTATATTTGAGTAAACTGTACTACATTGTGAATAAAGATATCAAGTGGGAGGGGGAACTTAGCCACATTTCAGGGCCCCCAAAGACACCTCTGACTCAGGGGAACAGTCTGAAAGCTGTGCTATTAGGTTCACCCAATCTTGGGGGCGCTGGTCAGAATTCAGGATGAGGGCGCTGGGAGGGGAGAGGTCTGGATTTCCCCTCCCCCCCCAGCGGAGCGCTGCGGGGGAGGATTTCTAGCTGCGACTTCCCCTGCGGGATGCTGTCAACCTGCCCTGGGCGGCCGCGCGAGGCGGCAGCGCAGGGACGCGCTCAGTCGCTCAGGCGTGGCGATCGCAAACACACGGAGAGGAGAGGCTAAATTAACGGCGCTCTTTACATAGAGCCAAATAAAACTGTAATCAGCGGCGCGTTACTTTTCATTAAGCGAGTCTGACAGCAGCATATTCAGACTCGACAAGGGAACAGGCGCAGGAAATATACGGCTCCCGGCCGGGCCCAGTCTAAGATAATTCCTTAAGCCCCATTAACAACACGTAGCCGCAGGAAACTGGCTCCGGAAACCGTCTCCAAATCTAAAAGCTTTATCGACCCCTCAAACGCGGCTGACGGCTCCATTTTTTTTTTTCTTTTTCTCTCCCTTTCCAAAAAAAAAAAAAAAAAGAGAGAGAGAGTAAGGGAGAGACATACTGCAAGGTAATAGAGTTTGACACGACACCTTCTTAACTAGAGAAAGGCAGAGAAACCGGCCCTTAAATGATATTTAAAAGGCAACCAATTAAGATTTAAAGTGGTGGTCTCCTGAGATTATGCATGCGATTTATGCCACCTACTTCTCCCCGGGCATGCCCGCCTGAGAGCTGTGGCAGAGCCGACAGCAAAGGTATTCTCCCCACCCCCTCCTCTCTTCTCTCCACCAGGACAGCAGGGGAGGCCACTGATTTTCCTCCTCTGAGCAAGGCTCTCCAGGTCCACCAGGAGACAGGGAAACTGTCTCCTAGGATAGGTCCACAAACAGCTAATGAAGAGAGACTACATGGCCTCTGCCCTCCTCCCTGCCAGAGTGAACTGGGTATCCTCGGCAGCCCAGAGTGGTCTCTCTCCCACAGGTCTCCATCATGGGAGCAGAGCTGGTGATCAATATCAGAGAGGAACTTCAAGTTGTCCCCAAACCTCAGACTTCCACCTGGAGTGGCTGAGGCAGGGGTGTCCCACTTATTCCCCCCTTTCCAGAGCCAAGCATCTCTCTTCTCTTCCCTTTCCAAAGTTCCAGCAGGATGAGTGGCTTCTCTGTATCCCCAGAAGCCACAAGCCAGATGCCTTCCTCCACGCCTTGTTGACCTGGTCTTTGTTCCCTCTGGTTCTCCCAAGTGACAGAACTTAGATCAGCACAGGAGAAGTCAGCAAGGATCAAGGGTTGAGAAGAGGCTCTGTGACCTGTTAAAGGACCCTGGTGCAAAGCCCAGCTGGAAGGGACACCGAACAATGAACCCAGAGGGAGTGTGTGGAAAAGAAGAAAGAGGAAGGATGGAAGAGAGTTGGGATTTGAGGAAGCTGGGGCCACAGGGGTGAAGGAAGGCCCAGGGAAGGAGGGCCAATGGGAGTGAGATTCCTTCCCAGTGTCTCTCATCAACCAACTTTAGAAGTGGTGCATTGTGAACCAAATGCTTTTTTTCTTTTAGGGAAAGGATCTCTTGTATTGGGGAGCAGGTCAAGAGTAAGACTCTTAGAGAAAAATGTATAGTTCAATAAAATAAATTTTTTTTTAAAAGAGTCAGACTCTTACCCCAGGAATCCTAGTGTTCTAGCTACCCCTAGTTGTCTACAGGGGAGGACAGGACCTCCTGATTATTTCCTGAGCTGTTGTCAGGCATTATCCAAACCTGCCCTAGACAACCAGAGTCCCCTCTTCCCAGCACCTCGGTGACATGTCTCCTCAGGAAACCAAAAGTCAAGCATAGATCAGAACACCTACACCTTACTAACCTGAAGGAAATTTCCCCAGGAGAGGAAGGTCCCAGAAGGGAGGATTGAGATAGGGTTCCCCAAAGCACCTGCCCTGGTTCTTTTGATGCCAGTACCATGGCCTTGGTGGGGTGAGGGTGTCCCTGTGGCTCCACCCATTGCCCTGGAGTAGAACCCTGAAGAGAGAACCCTGTTACCAGGTGCTGTCAACCCCACAGAGAGATGTCAGCAGACACTCTGGTTCCAGTTAAACTGGTTTATCTTTGCTTTTCAAAGGATTGCATTATTTTATTTTTATTTTTTTTTAGTCCCCCATTTTTGGCCACATATTTTTTTTAATTAATTTATTTATTAAGGATTTCTGCCTCCTCCCCGCCACCGCCTCCCATTTCCCTCCCCCTCCCCCATCAAGTCCTCCTCCCTCATCAGCTCTAAGAGCAATCAGGGTTCCCTGACCTGTGGGAAGTCCAAGGACCGCCCACCTCCATCCAGGTCTGGTAAGGTGAGCATCCAAACTGCCTAGGCTCCCCCAAAGCCAGTACGTGCAGTAGGATCAAAAACCCACTGGGATTGTATTATTTTAAAACACATCTTCCTCGTGTACATAACCGCACCAAAATTACACAAAGCAGAGGGAGGCATGGGTGCAAGACCGTGAGGCACCCCATTTTCCACTGGACCACATTCCTCCTGGCTTATTGGTGCTCATGCTAGGCGCTGAACTATGCTAAGCCACCCCTTGTCCAGGACCCATGTGCCTGTGCAGGATTCCAGAACACTCCCTAGTATACCTCTTCAGTGAACACACCAGGACCTCTGTTTCTACAGCTGTCTTGCCTCGCTCAGTCTCTCGGAAGACATAACTCTGCTGTGGTGAGCAGGAACACACCTGCAGGTGGCCCAAGTCTTGGGTCTTGGTGGATAGCTGTGATTTTTGAGAGACAAAGCAAAGGACAGAAAATAGCCACAGAGAAGACTGGCCCAGGGCCAGAGGCCGGACCACTGTAAAAGACAATTCCCACTTAACTGAAGCACGGGGCCAGCAGTGTGGTGTAAGTGGAAGCAAGTCGACTCATTTGTGAGCAAAAGCGTGGAGAATCATCGTCAAGGAACAAGGGGAAAGCCCAAGCTTTAGCAGGACTCGGGGATAAACTTGGCTAAAAGAGGCTTAAGTTGCTGGGTCACTGTGCAGGTGGCTGGGGTTGTGGGGCACTGGGGCAATTGTTTGGGTTCATTTGGCACAGGGTGCCCAAGGGTTGAAGGAAAGGATACCAGCAGCTGACTACCTGAATGAAAAGATCCAGAGCTAACAAAAGGACTTCAGGGAGAGGCATTTTCATGCATGATTTAACACCTCAGTCACCTAACCAAACGTGGCAGGAGAAATCAGAGCTAAGATTTTTGAGTCAAGAAACTGCCTAGCTAAGTTAATAAATTGGTAGCTTGTGGGATAACAGAAAATGGAGAGCCACAGCGCACACATCTCCATGTGGTGCTGGAAGGTGGATCTCCTTAGTCTGGGTTCTGAGGAGGGAGCCTGCCTTCCAGAGCATAGGTCAGGGTGTGGTTAGATGATTTGCACCTGTGTCTGGAGCAGTGCTCACCTCTCCATGGGCATCCACCTACTGGTTCCAGGAGGATTCTTAGGATTGCCCTGGGCTGCCAGGACTCTGTGAAGCCAGGAGCCTTGCACCTGAAAGAACTCCATGATTGCTCAGGGTCCTGGGTAGAACCACTGCCTCCCATCCCACCTCCCACAGCATAGGCGAGCCACTGAAGAGAAGAAAGCAGCTCAACCTCTAGGCTACCTCCAGCTTCAGTCAGGCTTAGGAGAAGCTCCTGGAAGGCAAGCTTCTATTGCCTGTGCACACACATGCATGCACTTGTGCACACACACACATACACACACACACACACACACACACACGTTCCTCCATGTGCACGCTCACACATGTGTATGTACACTGTCATTTTCTTTGTCTCCTTCCCTCCCACCACCACATACTCCAGTATGTGCACATTCACACACATGTGCTTGCACATACAAGGCTGTAGATTGTCTGAACTTCATAGGGCCGCAGTAATCCCACACAGGTCATGTTTCAAAGCAGAAGGCAGGGTGTGCTGTCATCTCTTTCAGGCCTGTTTCTTTCTTAGAAGGCGTTTGCTTTGCCCCTAGAAGCTGGGGCTCACGACCACTGCCCTCTTACATAGAATAGTCCTAGAAGGACAGTGGGGACCTCCAACTCAGCCTGGCCCTTGGGTTTAGCCTCATCACCTCCTAGCACTAAGGGCAACTCTCACAGTCTTGACAGAACTTGGTCAAACTCCACAAGGCAGACTCTGCCGCCAGCCATGACCTCTGGGGCTGCTCTCCTCTTTGGAAGGCAGGTCCTTCCCCCACTGAGGCCACAACAGGTCCATCAGCAACACGCACTGCCTATCCCAACACACAAGTGGTTCACATTCACAGTCTGACCGCAAATGGGACCTTAATTAATGAATTTAACAACAGAGTCTCTTTTCATGGAACATTAGCCCAAGTTCAAGACAATCGGCCCAAACACAGGCCCAAGCTTTGCAGCAGCACATGCCTTAGGCAAGCGTGTCATTTATGTCACAGAGAGGGAAAGTCCAGCCCACTATCAGGTGTCCTAGGACCCTTGGTACACTCCGCACAGGTGTCTGTGCATATTCGGCATCTCTAAGTCTCTGGTCATGGGTGTTCAAGGCAGGGATGTTAGGTTTACCTAGTCACCTGGGACCTGTGGGTCTTACCCCACTCATCTTGGATCATAAGTCAGCATCCCTAGGCCTTTCTGGGTCTTATGAATGTAGCACCTGAGAGAGGAGGCTCTGGTGCTTAGGGCACGAGAACCTCAGCGTTGAGGGTCTGCATCTGGTCTCCTAGTTGACATCGGCTGTTTGTACGGTGAGGAACAGAGGCCACTGTAGCCGCCCACGGTGTGGGATAGCATCTGAAGGGGCAACATATCCCTTATCCTTGGTGAGAATGAGGACCAGAGACTGGAGCAGTCTGACTCCAGCACCCCAGACAGCCCAGGAGTGAGAAGGCAAGACATAAGCTCCCCACTTCTGTAATGGACCCCTTTACAGAACCACAGGGCTTTGGAAAAGACGTTGCCCACTAGCCCCACCACCACCACCACACACACACAGAGCGATGTAGGACTGGACCTGCCTCCTTTCACCTCTGTCCCTTACTCAGGATGACTCGCATCTGCTTGTAGCACTAGCTGGGTTCCTGGTGGCCAATGAGGCTGAGTTTGTTGCTTTTATCTCTATGTCAGCTGCGGCTGGTAAGGGTTATCAGAGCCCTTGCATCTCTGTACCTGTTTGTGGGGTACCACAAACACCGTCCCAGGCTGCAGAGCCTTCAGCGGGATGACCTGGGGACCTTGATTGTATTTGCTACTTGTGTTTGGGAATCCTCCAAAGGAGGCTGCCTGACTCACGTAATCCCTAAGGAGACCTCTACCCAGCAGGCACAAAGCCCTTAACCCCACTTTCCCAGCTACACGGATCATGGTGGGGCCTTGGTTTCATTCAAGTGCTTCCAAAAATCAAAAATCACTCGTTCTGGTTTGGAGTACAGAGTGAGCTATTATCATGAATGTTTACTGTTTCCTTCCTTGTACTTTATTCTGAAAAGCTTGTGTGAGCAAGTTCTCATGTGCATATGCACACACACACACAGACACACACACACACACACTCCTGATATGAGAAGCACAGAGGTCTTTCAGAATGGGCAGTCAAAGAGACATGCAAACCTTTTTGTTCTCAAGCAACCTCGCTTGCTGATGGAATGTTCTCGGATGGCAGTCTGTCCTAGCTATAGGTTACTCTTGCTGTGATGAAACGCTATGACCAAAGCAGCTTGGGGAGGAAAGGGTTTATTTGTCTTACACTTGCATGTCATTGTTCATCACTGAAGGAAGTCAGGACAGGAGCTCAAACAGACCAAGAACCTGGAGGCAGGAGTTGATACAAGGTCATGGAGACGTGCCACCAACTGGCTTCCTCCCTCTGACTTGCTATCCTGCTTCCTTATAGAACCCAGGGCCACCAGCCCAGGGATGTCACCATCCACAATAGACACATCAATCACTAATTAAGAAAACACCCAAGGGCTTCCCTATAGACCAATCTCCTGGAGGCTGTTTCCCAGTTGAGGTTCCCTCTTCTCAAATGACTGTAGCCTCTGTCAAGTTGATATTAAACTAGCCAGCGCACAGTCCTTGCGTTAAAAATAGGCTTTGTTTTATCAGCCTCCCTCCGAGAAGTTTCCAGATAGTAGAGGCATCTGTAGGTTCTCACTGAAGGGTTGTCCTTCACTTGACAGGAGCTGGCCCCACACCAGTCCCTTCCCTCCCAGACCCAACCCTGCTGCTAGGTAGATTTTGTGGGACAAAACTGGGAAATTATAGGGCTGCATTTCTGGGTGGCAGGTACAGGACACAAAGTCATCAATAGACACTTAGAAATTAAAGTTGTGCATCCCTTAAGCAGACACTGGGGACATACTGAAAAGGTCAACTTTTCCGGGGGTTGTGTTTGTTGACTTGTTGGTTATAATTCCAACATTGTGCTGTATTTCACATATCTGTGAATTCTCACACCCTCTACCAAAGTAGGAAATATCACAGATCAGTCTTGTTCCTGGAGCCCAGGGTAAGACCCACCGAGATGATTCTAGGAATAGTATGTCCTTCTTGCCCCAGCTGAGTGAGGAGAAAGGCCTAACTAGCTTCCCATCACACCCTGAGCCTTCTCCTGGCCCTCTCTGGTTTCCAAAGGCTCCCCCTCACCAATGTGCTCCAAATATCTGCATTACCAAATACTACCTACATCACCCTCCCTGGCATCTGGGCATTAAGGGACTCTCAACCCCCATGCACAGCTGAATAAGAGCAGAACTCAAGGCAAAGAACAACTGTGACTCTAAGTCCTGTGTCAGGGCAGCGTGCGCTCAGAGACAGTCCAGAGCTTCCACACTCTTGAGGGTCAGCTGGGCAAATCTTCCATGGAAAACTAGAGTAGTGACCTCTGTGGTCATGGTCATCCCAGTACCCTGCAGAGCTGGAATGGATGCTGGTTGTTTGTGTCTGAGGTTACCTGCAGGGCCACTTTCTCTGGGTATATCATCTCCTGAGGGACAGGAAGGTGAGGATGGAGAGGCAGGCTTCAAGGCCATAGAAAGACAGAGGGCAGACAGGTGTGCAGATACAAGCCTGCTTGGCATCGCCTCCTCTTCCTCCCCCTTCTCCTCCAGGCCAGTCTTCCTTGGTTCCTCTCATGGTTATACAAACACAGACCCTCTACAAAGCCATTAGGCTAATGCAGAAGATAGTTTTAGGTGACCCAGTCAACACTAAGTGCCAAACGTTGGCCATCAAAGCAGAACCCACATGAGCCTCCTGAGCTGATTTCAGGTAAAGCACTGGACACGGCCTCAGGGTAATTGCTCCATATCTCTCATGGCCTGTTTATTCCTGCAAGGCTGCCTTGCACACCAGGACAGGGGAGCCAATGTGCAGAGCCAGGCTGCCTGGCTCCAGGCTCTAAATTTTCATGACCAGTCAGACCCAGCATGCATCTGCACTGGCCTGGCCACTGATAAGATCCTTATCATCTACAACCACAGGGCTGTGATTTCTGGAGACCAGAGGCCAAGCTGAGTCTGTGGCGGGGCTATGACTCAGTTTACCAGATACCTGAGTAGCAGCTCCAGGGTTTGAGGAAGCAGGTGTGGTACTGGGAGGGGGGATGGAAGACACCTTACAGTGAGAGCCTTGGGGCTCCCAGATCCTCCTGGCATTTATTACTGCCCTCTTCCTTACCTCCTGCTTGCCTGGAAGAACGGTTCCACTATGGTTTCCTAGAAGACAATGAGTCTTCAAACCAGAGGATAGGAGCAGAACCGGCCCAAGAAGAATCACACCGGAGGGCACCTAAGATGCGCACTGCTCAAGTCTCTGGTCTTACAGAGTTCATATGTTCAGTGACTTGTCTTAGGAATATAGAAAATTGGGTCCATGGGACACACAGAGCAGGAGAGGGCAAGATGCTTGGGATTCAGGATTCTCTGGGCTTTTTATTCCTTTTCTACATTTTCTGTTCTGTGTCTAAAGAAAACTTAGGGAGACCCAGAACAAGTGGTTGCCTTATCTGGACACAGGGTCGAGAGGTAATTCAGAAAGTGAGGTCATTAGGGTGGGTTCTGAAAAGAATAGAAAATGTGAACAAGACACAGACAGAGGGGCAATGCTTTGAAAACAGAAAAATGCAGACTCTGCCAGCCCAAGGGAAGCGGCCTCAGAAGCTGTGCTGCAGTATTTCTCTCAGTACAAGGCTACAGCAACTGCAGTCAAAGCACCCAGGCTGTGGTGCTCTGCGGAGCAACTAGGGTCGATGAAGACAGGAAGCATTACAGAACCCTGGGCAAAGCAGTCAAGACCATGATGGGCACACCCACTGCAACAGCTCACCTCAGCTAATGGGAGCTCACCAACTCTAGCCTGACAGGGAAGAAATCAGCATAGGACCAAACTAGGCCCTCTGAATGTGGGTGACAGCTGTATGGCTGGGACAGTCTGTGGAGCCACTGGCAGTGAGGCCAGGATTTATCCCTACTGCTTGAACTGGCTTTTTGGAGACTATTCTCTTTGGATGGATATATGGTTCTATCTAGATATAGTGGGGAGGGCCTTGGTCCTGCCTCAAAGTCATGTGCTAGACTTTGTTGACTCCCCATGGGAAGCCTTACCCTCTCTGAGGAGTGGATAGGGGTATGGTGGGGGGAAAGATGGAAGGAGGGGAGGATGGGATTGGCATGTAAAATTTCAATTAAACAACAGTAAAAAATAAAAAAGAATCCTGTATCCTAACCCAGACAGCCCTTGACATAAGTATGTCTAAAATCCACAAAGCAAAAACCATCACCAGACCTCACTTGCCACACAGACACACCACACACACACACACACACACACATTAAAATACACACAAAAACATGCTTGTTACTTACACACTGTACTGACACATAAACACAAGTACATTCATAAATACCACATACAAAATTAACACATAAATATACATACGTGTATACAATGCATACACATATAAGCACAAACACCAATGCATATGTATATACACACGCTAACATGTCCCAGTGACCGGAATGTACCAGAACTCAGCAAGTCCTCCCTTAAAATGAGATTAGGGTTCTCCTGAGCGCATTTTCTCTATGCTATGGCACTTCATGCAAGAGTTTGGGCAATGGGATATTTCTGTGGTTAATTGCTGTTGCGAGAGGCCCCATTGCCCCAATTGTCCAGGAAAGTGCTAACCCAGTATGGTATCTGCCTCTACAGCCAGGGATACAGGAAGTTCTTGGTCTATTAGGGAAAGCATGCAGCAGCAGACACAGGGATCACAAAAAGTCAGATTTAGTTTAACCAGAGAGAGTGAAAGTAAATTTCAGAGAAGACTGACCATGGGAAGAGAAACTAAGGTTCACTTCAAAGATACTGGGCAAGCCGCCTACCTGTCTCTCTCTCTCTCTCTCTCTCTCTCTCTCTCTCTCTCTCTCTCTCTCTCTCCCTCCCTCCCTCCTTCCCTCCCTCCCTCCTTGCCTCCCTACCTACCTCCTTCCTTTCTTCCCTCCTTCCCTGCCTGCCTGTTTGCCTTCCTTCCCTCCCCCCATCTTTCCTTTTGTCTTTCTTGAGACAAGGTTTTGAGCACATAAGAATCTTTCTGCTTCTGTCTTCCAAGTACTGGGATTGCAGATATGAGCCACCACACCAGGTTCTTGTGAAAGGTTTCATGACTGTTTTGGAGATGGGTTAAATATTTATGGGACAAAGTGATTCATTTCCCCTCCCAAATCAAAGCAGATTAGATCTTTCTTTTAGAGGGTTTCTTTCCATGAGCCTCTTGGAAATACCACACCAGAAAGGGACATGGATAATTCAAATAAAATGGCGATGAAGCCAAGGTCTTTTTACTAGTGGAATGCGTGACAGCGCCCTTTGTTTCTCATTCAGCAGAAAGAACAATCTGAAGTTTCCAGGTTTAACCACAAAGAGGGCATCCTGACAGGAGACAGCCACTAAGATGCAGCTGTAGTGTCCCTGATTCCCTGGTGTCTAATTCATTGCCTGGCCAGTGTCATCCCCACCGCACAGAGCTAGTGGCCACCTCGTGGAACCTGAGTGTCCTGGCGTGAACAGCGTGGGTAGCTGAAGTGTGGAGGTCATATATAGTAGCCGTGACAAGAAATGATCAGCCACGTGGTGGGAGGGTGACTCATTTCACAATGGACTCTTTCTCGGATTCCATGGAAGCAGTTCAGGTGGTCCAGGAGAGAGTGTATGCATGCTGCTTGCTCTATTGCACGGCCCGGAGTGATGCACCTAAAGAAGCAGACACGGATGCCTGCAGACAAGGCAGCAGCAGACTATCATTGTGCTTTGCTCTTCTCTTTTTAATACTAAAAATCAGCTCTGGCCGCAACCATAGCAGCTATGATCTTGTTTCTTGTTCTTGGTCAAAGTCTCCACTCAACTATTGTCTGATCTACTGTCAGCAGCATCATGTGGATCCAGCCATGTGGCTAATGACTCTCTGACCAGTAAACCTAGACAGCCACGTGCCAGGTGAGCCTGGTGAAGCCATTTGACCAACAGGAGTCAATTGCCACTGAAGGTATCAAAGCAGTCCGGTGGGTTCTGCCTAGCTAAATGCAGGCTCTATGCAGCCTGAGTGGTAAAACCTGAACTCAGCTCCTAGTATCTGGAATCAGAAAGTGTCACATGCTCACTAAGGTGCTCCTACCATTGGGGGTCTGCCAGCCACGCTGGATGGTAAGTCCCACAAGCTGCCCCTCAGCTGGAGGCTCCTGTGTTCCCCAGCAGCCATCTTCTGTGTCTGACGTCATATCTCTCTTATACACGCCCCACTCAGCCCCGTGGAACAGTTCTCCTCTCTTTGTAAAAGGGACCTTCAGTGGCTCCAGAGAAGAACCTCGGTCCAGGAGCTTTGATTATAGTGCTCTGTCCAGGCGTCCATTACCAAGGCTGGCATCGGCCGTCATCTGGTGCTGTCCCTGCCCATCTGCCTCTGTTCCGTTTCACCCTGATGACATAATTATGCTTCCTGCGCTCTGCCTGTCCAAGATGAAACTCTCATCTCTCTTCTAACTGCCATTCTAGTCTCCCTGAAGAGTAGAATTTGAGTTTCCTGGAGCTCTTTACCCGCACAAAGTGGGTGTTCGTATGGAATCAGGAAGTGAGCACTGTCCACTTGGGCAGGAAGGTCACTTCTTCCACTGTGCCTGCTCCTAGGCGCTAAACTGCCCACAGCTGTGGCCTCATGCTCTCAGCGGTGCAAGTGCGATTAAAGAGAGGCTCCCAAATGTGTACCACAAAGAAACTTTGGCCAGGAAGCAGTGAGAACCATCTGTTTCTGTTTCTCATCTGGGTAAAGCTAGTCTATGTTGTGTTAAAACAGAAGAGGTTTCTGGAGAGCCGCTGTAGGATGAGAAGAGCTGAATGGGGTCCAATCTCTTCATGACACCCCCCCCATCTCAGTTTTCCTATCTTGTAGACAATAGAATCTGCAGGGTGGCTAAGAGAAAATTGACCCGAGTGGTTGTAATTGTAATCCCATCATTGAGGGTCTTTTGGTTTCTCTGTCTCCCTGATCCCATACTGGATCCTCCCTCCCAGATGGTGTCACCTGGAATGTTTAGGCACCTGTGTGGCTCTGTCGGCAACAGTGCCAGGAGAGATAAAATAGCTTCTTCACTGGCTTTGAAGCTCCATATGTGTCCCTGTCTCCTAAAAGCCAGAGTAGTCACTCTCCTTGAGTACTGTCTGCTCCTCAGCAGCTGCTCCAACTTCATAAAGGACCCACAGGTGGTTCTGGGGCTCACAGACTTTGCTACAAATCTGGTCCTTAGGAAAAGGTGCTGGGTTGAGACCCCTCTTCAGGCTTGATGGTGCTAAGGATGGACAGGTTCTCATTAAAAACCAAAATGCTATTATGCACTGTTGATGGTGGCCTAAATGTACCAGTGTCCCGGAGGCTATCAAGGAACTAGAAATCCTTATCGCCAAAGATATCGTAAGTGTTGTGATGTCCTGGTGCACCGTGAGTCTCACATAGGACAGTACTGATGTGAACAAGCTGCTCAGAGCTCACACGATTCTCATAGCATCTGTGAATGATTTTGGAGACCGCTGTACACTGTGTACAATGCACAGAGAACTGCCACGTCCAAGCGTGACCACCCCCCATCCCAGGTAGGTATCTTGTGCCACAGATATCCACTGCAGCGTGCCAGCAACTGACTCACACCTCTCCTGTCAGTGTGCACTGACCACATCAAGAGGCCGTGTGAGCAGCGGTCTGTGTGGCATAAGTACCCGTGCATCTCAGAACATGGCGCCGTTGCTCAGGGATCATGGCTGTGCCTCCGTGACCTCATCTCGGGGCAGCTCTGCTCTGATAAAGTCATCAGATCTTCAGGGTGTGAGAGGGTTGTCATTGTTAAGTTCAGGCCTCTAGATGGAAAAAAAAATCTACCACCCCATGTTCTCTGCATACACTGGTGACACCCACTTCCCTCCGTCAAGGTGTTCCTCTCTTCTAGGGTCAAGGCACTTTCCCCAAATTGTATCTACAGGTGAATACTGTTGTTCTGAGCCTCTGTTGTCCATAGCATAAAGCATCAAGCACTGGTCCAGGGGGACCAAGAATGTAGCCTTGAGCTGGGACCACAAGTCAGAGAGCCCTACCTGCCATCCATCTCTCTGACAGACCGTGGTATCCTGCATTTATTCTGGATGTCTTCCTGCCAGGACCACATCTCCAGGGTTGTGTGACTGCCTCCCTGAATGTCTATCCCCATGTGGCATATGGACATGTATGTCCTTGGTGAGGGTCATTACCTGCTCTGTATGTTCTTGCGTGAAGGAGGGACTTGGGCTGAGCTGTCACATGGAATTGCTCCATCTGCTTCCATGGGAGATCCATCCGCAGGAGAGTCAGGGGGTAATAGTCCCTTCGTTCAAACTTGCTGTCACTATCTTGAGTCACATGCAAGGGAGTGGGGTGACCGGTGTGGAGGTGACGGCACGTGTATTTGAGAGAAACTTCAGCTTGTAAGAGGACAACATACTGCTCCCTGCTAAAAAGAGCCTGGTGGAACACCCACCACAGTGGTTAAAGGACCGGGTCAAGCATGAGACGGGATTTTCAGATTAGCAGAGGACATTCAGGTGTGATTGGTTTCTGCTCTTGCATGAGCAATGTGGCCGTCCGGACAGCTGTTTATTGTTAATATTCTCATGATCCCCCCACCTTGTTTTTTCTTTCCACATAACTCAGCTTTCCTGGCTTGGCACACCATCCCACAACAGGGTAGCTGATTCTCAATTGCTTCTACTACCTGATGGTTCATTGTCCAGCCCTCATTTGATATTTGAATGGCCCCTCCCACGAACCTGCTGACTTTGCTGATTTTTCTCAGGTCAGAGGAACTTTGTGGGCCAAACCGTACTTCTAATTCAAACTTGATTATGTAATTACACTGTGAAACATATTATTTTTTCCTCTTTATTTTTCCTCTCTCAGTTAACGGTATTTTATTGCATAAATAAATTATACATACTGTAATTCATGCCTTGCAGCCTACACACCAATTAAACAGAAGCTGACATAGTCCGTACACAGTGGCATGGAACTGTTTATTTCCTCTGAGCTAATAGCACTACCATTTAGCTACATAGTTGTCATAAGCACTGGAGAAGGAGGTGCATCTCCTTCAGAGATAACCCTCAGCTCTCTGTAGGGCTATTTGCAATACATGTCCTCATGTCCCTAAACCCACTCAGAGCAGCAACTACGCAGGACCCAAGGACACTGTCCCTCAGAAGAGGGTGCAGCTTCTCTCTCCCACTCTAGGGAAATTCCTTTAGACAAAGATTCCCCAAGCAAATGGTCATGTGGCCTCTGGCTCCGGCTACCTAGCTATTCTAGTTTGCTTTCTACTATGGTGGTAAAACACTGACCAAACAAATTTGATGAGGAAAGGATTTATTTAGCTCATTGGTTACAGTCCATCACTGAGGGAAGCCGAAGCAGGAACTCAAGATAGTAACAGAGAATCAGGAACTGGAGCAGAGACCGTGTATGAAAGAGCCCACTATGGTTTGCTCAAACTCTCCTTCTTTCCTTCCTTCCTTCCTTCCTTCCTTCCTTCCTTCCTTCCTTTCTCCTTCCTTCCTTCCTTCCTTCCTTCCTTCCTTCCTTCTTTCCTTTCTTTTATACAACTCAGGGCTACCTTCTCAGGGGTGTACACAGCACACTCTGATAAAAGATGCCTCTATCCTCCGGGCTTCTTCCTAAGTTCTGAAGGCTCCTGTAGGTACAAAGGGATGTAGATGTTAAACCCTCAGAGGCAACATTCTTTTGCGGTCATTGCCGGGGTCAGTCCTGTGAGGTGGATGAAAATGGGTAAGGAAGTTCGGGTCCAGTCCTGTGAGGTGGATAAAAATGGGTAAGGAAGTTCATGGGGTCTGGAAAAGTCATGCTTGGAGACAGTGCTCCAGGAAGGAACCAGTGACCCTCCTGTGATGGGGAATGAAGGGCAGCCTCCCAAGCCCCAGCAATTAGCAAGCAGCAGAGAAGCCACAGCAGGAAGCCCAGAACATAGATTTATACCCACTTTCAGGACGATGAAATGAGCTTGTACACTCCGCTCTGTCCACAGGCCATAATCAATTGCATTCTATCTCACGCAACTGTTGTCTGTGGACGAGAATTATACACGTAGATGCCTGCTCTCCTCGGGTCAGTCCCTCCCTTGATAGTTATAAAATAGCTGCCCACTCCACAGTCAGAGTGTCCCAGAGACTCCATCCCTCCATTGGAAGGGTATTCAGCTATGCTTTCGCTCACACAAAGTCTCAGACAGCTCCTCGCACTAAGAACCAGAAAAGCTGCTTGGGATTCTAGGAGAACATCAGGAAAAGACTGCTGACTAATATCTTCAGCTGTCACTCAGGGAAGGGCTTCCATACACAGGGTCAACTCCGTCTGAGACAACAGCCAGGATACCACCAGATACCACCGCCCACTGCCACAAACACGCCACCTGCTTCATTTAGCAGCAGACATGTCCGTGTGCTCTCCAAACACATCATTCTGGCCTTTCTGGTGACAGATCCCTGAGCATGCCTACGTCGCTATAACAACAATGGATCCTCCACGGTTTCCCTGAGCAGACCTATGGTACGTTTGGCTCCGCATCCCTGACGACAGGACGCTTCTCAAGGAGCCTCCCTATCCCTTGGAGAGCTGCCCAACACCCAGGTAACTGCACTGCTGACCAGTTAGTCCCTCCTTTCCCACTCCACTGCTATATTGGAATTGGTCACAAAGGTTTACCCATGAGGAAGAAAGAAGAAGCCACAAGCACCTCCCTAGCTCCCACCATGAATTCTGAAACCCAATTAAACATAATAATTCATCTCAGACCCTTTGGCAAGAATTAAATGCATACCATATTGGTTTCTCTTGTTTTTTTTTTGTTTTTGTTTTTCGTTTTTGCATATTGGTTTCTCTTAACCCATCCAATTCTACTCACTGTAAACTATTGGCATCAAGTGACTATTTAAAAAAAAAAAAAAGCCAGGCTGAGTATGAAAAAGTGCACTTTCTGTGTCCATGTGATGTAACTTTATTAAGGAGAAGGAAAGTCTTGGGGTGGATGCTGTCCATTCCCCCCCCCCAAGCCTGAGGCCCCGTGCACACACCCTGTGCAGCGGTGTCCATGGTGGTCACACTCATTGCTCCTGCTGCGGATGGCAAGGTGCACACGGTTCCAGCCTGTGGACCAAGCTCCACTCACCTTCCCCTACTCACCGACTTTCCACACCAGCCCTGAAAGGGTCACGTCAGTTCGTTTCTATGACGACTTGGACCCACATACTGCTGTCTGCAACCACCCACTTCTTTCTTACACGGAGGAAGCTTGTACCCTAAGGGATGCCACCTGCAGGAGGATACGGGTCCTGCCACCCAGACCCTGGGCGCAGCCATGTTATCTTCTTTAGCCAATGGGAGATGAGCAAGTGTGACATGAACCACAAGCGACCAGCAGCTCTGAGAGCTGTGAGCTTTCTACTGTGATTGAGAAAAGTTCAACACAAGGGGACCTCCCTACTCATTTACAGAGGCTAGGACATCAGCACAAGCAGCAGCAGCTGGCCGTGGGTTGGGGGATAAAAGGACTTCTGCTGTGTGAAGTTATGGGTGTTGGAATATTTGCTGTGTAGCAAACAGACAAATGCAGCCCTTGTAGTTTGGGCAGGGCAGGGCTGGGCTAGGGAACCCACCCGAGTCCCCCAGAACTAGCATGAAAGCTCAGGCTGGCTATACAGCATGTTGGTATGAGCTTTGGATGCAGCATTTGACTCAGGTCCTCACTCAAGAGCTCTGTGTGTCTACTGTCCTCCACCCCAGCCTCCTGCCGTTGTCTGTCTAGTTGGTTGTCCTCCAGGATGTCAAACTACAGACACCCCCACTCTCCAGGGCAGTTCCCACAGCCCCCTAACTAGAGAGAGACAACAGCCCTGCCTCTGCCAGCCATGATGCAGCCCCTTCTGGGGGCTGTAAATAGCAGCCCCAGACACTCTGCAGGCCTCTCTGAAGCGGCAGAAGTGTGTGCTCCAGCCCTCGGCTCCCAGCTCCAGGACCATGAGGACTTTCCATGTCACTCCCGTGTCACAACATATGGGCTGAGTGGGCACTCTAGCCTGTTCTGACACTACTGTAGACTCTTCACCATGGGGGCGGGAACATGGCCCTGCCCCTTTCCAGACCCTCTAGGGACCACTGGATACAGAGTCTCTGGGTTGAGCCATCAAGAATAGGATCTCAATTTTCAGCCAGTCCCTGAGTTCAGAATGGAGAGAATAAGAACCCTGTGAGAGCCACGTGCATGAGAGTGACCAGGTGCTCCCCAAGGACAACAGAGCCGGCAGTCACTTTGTAGCCATCATACCCAGCCACCCACTAGAACTAGGAGGCTACCACAGAGTCTGGTCTTCTGGGGAAGGGAAACAGAAAATTCAGATTATAGAAGGTACTCATGGGCAAAGTCTGAGCCTATCATATCGATTCAGAGTGGACAGAGCAAGGGCAGGGACCCAAGGAAGGAGGCTCAGAGGGCAGCTCCTGCTGACGAATCTAAAAGGGATGAAGGCTCGCCCTGCCCTTGAGGGCCACAGATGCCCGTCTGAGTCCAGGAGACAGGTGGAACTATGGAGGAATTAGCACATTCTCATCTGTTGCTCTGACCAGTGCTCTTCTTCCCAAACTGACCCCTTCTCAGGCTCCCTCAGGCAGCAGGCATGCTTATCTCAGGAGGTTCCTGGATCTGTAGACAGAGTGGTGTAAATACAGGCTTCAGCAAGGTAGTTAGGCCTGAATACCAAAGTGGTTCCAACTGGATTCAGCTGGAGACAGTCTTTGAAGGTGCCTGGACCCCTGGCTGGCAGCCGCACCGTGGAGACAGTAACTATTTTATCCTGGGGGAAAATCTCGTAGCTCAAGGAGCCTGGGGGGGGGACACCTGGACAGGTACAGGATGGAACAAGTGTCACCGTGGAACAGCCCACAGGCAGGGAGATAAAGGCTGAAAGGTAGCAGAAGCAGGAAAACACACCACTCAGTGGAAGGGGCCAGTCTGTAAAGACTGCAGGGCGTATGGGGGCAGGGGAGGTGGGGACCATGGTGACCAAGGGCTAAGGGTGAAGCACAAGGCACTGCAGCCTGTATGGCTGAAACTTAGGCACACTGATTATGCCTTTGATCCAATATGTAGCCTTTGCAATGCCGAATGAGTTTAAGAACAAAGGTAGACTTTGGCTGTGGCACTGCATCCGCGTTGGAGCACTGATACAATGTCTCCTCTACCGTGACAGGTTAGCAATAGAGGACTCACGGAGAGGAAGTATGGAGCTCTATGCACTCTCATTTTATTTGTTTATTTTGTAACAATGTCTCACTGTGTGACCCAGGCCAGCCTTGAACTCAACGACGCTCCTACTTGGGCTCATGAGTGCTGGGATTATAGACCTGGGCCAGCAGACCCAGCTGCTCTCTGTAACTTCTCAAATTTTCATGAAACAATCAACTCCTCTGAAAACACAAAGTTATCTAAGGTAAAGGAAGAAGAAGGCAAGAGAGGAATTCACGTGAGAGAGAGTCATCGCTTCACCTTCCTGGCGGCCTCGGAATCAAGACAGAGAGAATCTTTACTGATCTTAAAATCATGGTAAAACATTCTTACTCGTGGACATGTGAGGAGCTGAAGGAAATCGGCCTTGTGTGTCCCATATCTGCTCTTGGCGAGGGAATCCTGAGCTGCACAAATCCCAGCCATGTCTCCAGCACCCAGCTCACAGGACAGTGGTTGCAACAGGGTAACACCTCTCTGACACTCTAGAGTCCTGCACTGACCTGGTGCCGCGTCTCATGCAGGCAACAGGAGTCCACACCTCATAGGAGGAACCTGAGCCCATACACAGCACTTCTGGGCCCTCACTGGATCTGAGGGTACCGAGAATTCCCCAGACAACTGTACTTCTGAGGATATGAGGGCCTCAGCCTGGGCCTGGATCCCTAGGAGGAGGTGGCTCCCATCACCACTAGGCCAGGGCCTCTGGAATGTACCCGATGACTGTGGTAGATGCCCTCCCCAAAAGTCAGGCGCCCGCTCTGGCTGGCTGACAGGTGTCATCTGGCAGCCACTGGCTCACACCCTGCAGCAGGGGCTGTGGCAACAGAGGCTTTCAAATAGCACAGTGGCCGGAAAAGGTGAACAGAGGTGACCGCCCTGACACTCCCGGCCTCTCAGCTGGCATTGCCCACCTGCTGGAGGCTAGCAAGGCCGAGGGAAGAAATACAGGTGCCAAGGGAATGGTGCCTCTCCGGGCATCTCAGCACCTTCTCCAGAAGTGTCACGACCCAAATAGGTCTGGAGAGGGATGAGTTGAAAACAAGGGCCACCGAAAATGTGGGCTATGCACGTATGAGTGTGTGCAGGTGAGTGCTGTACACACGCCTGTGTGAGCACCCCTCCCAGGAAGTTCAGAGTGTCTAATCTCTACCTAGGCCTCCCTTCATAAGCTCAATGCTAAATGTCCTAGGCATCAGCAGGTCCTTTACAGGCTGAGACTGTGCAGCTTCTTATAGGGCCGATCATTCTCTGTATAGGAGCTTCAGGGCTGTGTGCACTCAAGGGCCCCTTGCCTGCATTCTCGTCAACAGCACAGTGCCCTTCCAGCCACTTGTGCAGAGCGGACCTACAGCACACAGCGCACACACCCTCACATGGGGCGGTGTCCTGCCTACCTAAGGTTTGTAAGCAAGTCCCGTGACAGGCGTACATCTTTGCTACGGAGGGAGCACCCCTGCTTTTCCACACTGGATAGAGCTGGAAAAGAGGAAAAAAGTATTATAAAGAAATTAGAGAGGAGAGGAGGGGAGGAGAGGGGAAGGGAGGGGAGGGGAGAGGAGAAGAAGAAGGGAGAGGGAGGAGAGGAGGGGAAGCAAGAGGCAGAGGGA
>NC_022021.1:51886969-51893042 GCF_000317375.1 Microtus ochrogaster
GGAGAGGAGAGGAGAGGAGAGGAGAGGAGGAAGTAGGAGAATGAAGAGCAGAAGCTAGTGAGGGAAGGGCCCTGGCTCCTGGACACTGGCCTCCTTTCCCCTGAGGTGAGTGGCAGCAAGGTCAAAGCTGTGCTCAGCCACGCTCAGACTGAGTCCTTTACCACCGCCCTCTGCTACGAAGACCTGAAAGCAGGCAGGAGGCTGGAGGATGCAAGGCTGCAGATTGCCTGAGAAAGCTCATCCTGTGGTGATTGTGGCCCTGGGGAGCCCCGGTGGAGATGGAAGACGCAGAAGGCATCTGTGTCCCCGGGTTTCCGTGACCTCTGGAACTGGGAGAATGTGGGCGGTGTTTCAGGGGTGGGCAGTGCAGCCTAGGAACCAAGTCTCCTTGGGAACAAAAAGCAACCGGTTTATGCTGGAGAAAACAGAACACAGAAAAGCAATGAGCAAAGGCAGTGGGGCTGTTCACCCCACTCGGCAGCCAGAGACTCTGAGGTGGGAGACCCGGCCCCCATGAGGCAGAGGCTGCTCATCTGCGTGATGTAGCCACCACTAGTGTTTCTGTGAAGCAGCTGTTCCTCTCTGACCGTTTAGTCTAAAGCCTCAAGTGCAACCTCTAGTGAGTCAAGTCAGACACCTGGCCAACTGATAAGTACACAGTGTGACTCACATGTGAATACCTGTGCATACACGCAGACAAGTGCACACAGATAAGCACATGCTTGCTAGCACGCATATGCATGTGCACATCTGCACATAAATAGAAGCTCATATGTGTATACAGTTATATACCCACAAATACAAAGACAAGAATACACATGTTCATATGTACACACTCACCTGTGAATGCCTGCACACACATGAGCTCATATACATATGTGTAAACACGTGTATAGAGGCACATACATAGAGACAAACACATATACATCCTCACATGTGAATACACATGCATGCTTACACATACATGTTTACATGAACACATAAACACACATGTACAGGTGTTCACATCACACACACAAGCACATGTACATTCTCATATGTGTACACATGTGAACACTCATATTTACTTGTGAAGATGTGTCCATATCTACCAATATAGAAATAAGCACATGTACACGCTCATTTATGTACATATATGCCCACTTGTGCACACACTTTCACACGAGTACCTATGTGCACACCTGTACACACATACTCATATGTACATACTCAGTGTGAACACACTCAAATATTCATACACTTTCATATTCACAGCCCCACAGAGGTACAGGAACTCATACCAATAAACACATGCATTCATGAACATTCATGAACATGTGTGTATCACGCTGTTCATACTCATGCATACTCAACCATTCTCCACAGCATAGTTCAGCGGACGATGACAACGCTAACGACACTTATGTTAAAGCTTCCCTGCACTTGGGTGACTTACAGAGCAGAGTATGGTGGTTATCAAGTGGTACGAGAAACCCAGATACCCAAACCCATGTGTAAAGCGCAGTGACTGCCCGTGACCAGTCAGAACTGGGCCTGCTCATCAAAGACCAGATCCATCTGCTGTCAAGCCCCATCTTCCAAAAGTTGTGTGGTGTCTGATGCAGTGGTAGAAACACAGGCCATCTCTCCCGCAGCTCAACATATGACACACGAGACCATTGCCAGGATCCTTCCCCTTGCCCCTCCATGCCAGCCCCTCTCTGCTGTTGAGAGCCTTCTCTAGCTTTGACTTGATCCTGCAGTCCAGGAGGATGCAAGGGGCCCTCCCAATGCACCCCAGCTCACCCATGGCCTCCGCTGATTTGGCCAAGTTCTTCTTGTCCCACTGAAGACAGGTCTGCCACAGTGAGATAATGTCTTGTAGGTGGCCATGCATCTACTGTCTCTCTTTGAGAAGGTAGCAGTAAGTACCCAAAGTAGATTTTACTCAGCCACATAAATGAAGGTGACCTCAGAGCTGAGTCACAGAGAGTACTGGTGCTGGAAATGGCCATGAGATATTAGCATCGGGAGGCAGGAAGTAATAGAGGAGTGGGAAGGAGTCAGCCATGAGTCTGGCTTCCCACTTTGGTGACATGTCTGTGGATAGATACAAGTTTGGGCAGCACACGTGCAGACTACTTGTGAAATACTGCCAGCTATCTGTGTGGTGACATGGAGCCTCGTTATTGCTTTATCAGCAACATGAAATCATTTCATCATGAAGCATGCAGTAGTCATGACTACCCGGAGTGTACTCCCGGGAGCCTCCTACTGCCTTTGGCACTGTGAGGAGGATTGTCCTTCCCATCCACTGAGCGCACTCCCAGAATCCTTCGCTGATGTGAGCACCAGTATGTGGATGTTCTCAAGCTTCATGTAGGATAGGTTGCTGCTGCACAGTTTCTGCTTTCTAGTCAACCACAGGGACGTATACAGCAACGGCTTCCGGAGAAAGCTAGTTTTCTCATTGTTTTCCATCAATCAAATGCTACGTTATGCCTCTGAAACGTGGTGTGAATAGAGATTACTTTAAAGTCTTTTAGGTGTCCACTTCTTTGTCAATTCATGGAAATTCAAAATTTCTATTTTTAAAGCACGGAATTTACTCCTTCCCTCTCCGTGTTCTTGGTAGTGCTGGAAGACATAGGAATGCAGACTTAATCAAACCCAAGTCCAGCCTGTTATTCAGCAAGCACCCTGCAGCACACAATGCCCTGTCTGCACTGAATTAAGCAACTCATTTTCTTCTTTTATGCACAGGTAAGAGACTGGTGTTCCTGGCCTGCTAGATGTCTTTGCAGGCGGCAGTGAGTCAGTCACCCTTGCTTCCTCCTGAAGGCCAAGTGACTATGCTACCCACAGGTCTGCTTGGCTGTCTGTCAATCATGAGGTAGGAGCGGATCCTGAGGAACAAATCCCGGCCACAAAACTTTCAGAATAGACAAACACAGTCACTCATATATGCCCCAGAGCTTGGTGTGTCTGGGTGTCTGCACTAACGCGCTGACAGGCCAAGCGAGGGCCCCAGTCCTGCCTGTCTTTGCATGGCCTTGCCTCTGACCACTCAGGATGTCTGATGGCAGCTCCCAGCCAAATGACCTCTGTATCTCTGAGGGTGACAACACTCCCCTCTCAGCCTCTCCAAAGGTCAAGCCTGATAACCAGGGACCCCAGGAGGCTTATCTGCATCCTTCCTCCCCCACTGTTCCTGAAAAGGGACAGATGTAGAGGGGCCTCTGAAGAGAGCAGATAGGCAAGTGAAGACAGGTTCAGAGGGCCCTGCAACGGGACTCAGTCCGCAAGTCTGCAGAACTCTCACTTCCAGAATGGCGAGGCCCTGCATCCTGTGCAAACAGAGCCACGTGCTCTAGACCATACACCTCTATCAGCCTCAAGCCAAGCAGCTGACAGAGCACAGACCAGCGTTCTTCCTGGAAATGGCAGGAAAACTCTCGCCACCACGAAGAGAGACACTGAAGGTGACCTTTCACAGCCTGTAGCTTTCTTCTTATCTGGACCCCAGGGACATCTGTCCCCCACAATGTAGCCTATAAGAGGGCCACCAGGTATACACAGAACATGAACACCCATTGAGTTACCTGGACTGTTGAGGGAGTAACCACGTGGCTCTGTCTTTCCTAGTTTGGAGGTAGCTTAGTAGCAACAACAGATGCTACCTGGGCCTTGTGTGTGCCAAGCATGGTGGTGGATGGATCCCTTGGCCGCCCTCCTGAATTGACCGCAGTGAAATAGGCAAGTCTGGATGTGACCATTGGAAAGCGGTGTGCCCAAGCTGGCCCAATCAATCTTCCCTCTCCATCGCTCCCCTACTTTGAGTGTGCAGAGAGAGAATTCTCGCTCCACCCTCCCTCCCACTGAGACAACCATGGTAAACCCTTCACCTTCTTAAGACTGACGCCCTGGGCCTGCAGCTTCAGAGCCCTTCAGATGGGGTGTCCTAACTACAAATGATCCTCAAACCTCCAAGCGGTTAGTCTGAAACTAGGGTTCAGCAAGGCTGCTTTTCACCCAACTGGCCTCATGCCTCTTCCTACTCCCAGAAACCCTCAGTGCTGCCTGGTTTCAGATATATCACCTTGTCTCCGTCTTTTCTACAGTGTGCTTCCTGAGATGCTGTGTCTAAACTGCCTTCTTTCTAAGACCTTGGTCACATGGGACCAGGGCCCTAAGCTAACTTGACCTCATCTTAGCCTGACTATACGCTCAAGAACTCTGTTTCCAAATAATGTCCCGCACAGCATCCAGTGGAGATACATCCAGGGGAGAGAGATCCTGCTCAATCCAGCTGAGGCTCCAACAAACTTGTCCTGGCTCTCCAAGAAGCCTCTGATGCCCCAAACTTTGCCCACTGTTGGGTACTGGGATACTGGTCCCTGCACCCTGTTTTTGGCATCACTTTCTCCTCCTTTGGAGGCCTCTGCAGGCCTGGAGTCACATCACCACCTGAGCATGTGGAGTTAGGTCTTCATACTAGAGAGACACTAGACACAAGCTATCACCATATCTGCGCCTCCTGGGATGGAGGTCTGACCCTGGGAATCCTCTAGGCCCCATGCCCCACTAGAGGCCCATCTAAGGCACACAACGACCTCCTCCCTGCAGGACATGGAGCTGCTTTCTGAATCTGTGTGGTCCCTGTGCTGAAATGTGCCCGTTGAGCATCTTGGCCTCCTCAGGCCCGAGGAGGCTGTCAGCTTCCTCATGGAAGAAGAGGAACCTCTTATGTCCTTCGGTCCCAGTATCTTGGACACAAGGGGCCCTGCTCAGATGAACCCCGCAGCACACCACTTCTGTGCCTAAGCAGAGACTCGCCTGCACATTTTCAGGAAGCCAGGGTTGTGACAGCCACTGCACAGTGCTCTGTGACCCGGTTTGGGTGGCGGAGAAAATATGATCTAAGGACAGTGGTTCAACAAGGAAATCAAGGCACACGTCTTGCTGCCACATTAGAGAGTGCGAAGAAGAGCACGTGTTAATTACATGGGGGACTAAACAGGACAAACCTTCTGAGCGGTAGACATAACATTTAAGAATAAAATCGACATGGCGGGTAAAGGTCGCAGAAGATCAAGTAAGGCGCTAATAGTTGTGCTTTTTCCATTTTCTTATCGATCAATATTACATTTTTTTCCGAGCTAAAACGCAACGGCAGAGTTATTGCTGACCTTTTCCTCACCCTTCCATTGTGTATAAAATCACAGCAAAATAACAAACGACTTTATAAGCAACAGAATTTTTCTGAAACAAACCCCCAGGTGAGCTAAAATCTTCCTCAAAATTTATTTCTTTGGGAACTAAGAGGAAGGAGCCACTCACAATTAGCAGTGGAGAAGCCCTCACTTTTGAAATGTGTGTCCCCCCCCATTTCAAGCAGCTTTGTGATGGCACCAAGAGCACTGTTGGGGGGCTGCACATCTTAAAAGCTGACTGGGTGAGGTTGGGAGTGCCTACCTGCACACACAAGCTCCAGTCCTGCGTTAGACCTGGGTGTCTAATCATAAGGCAGCTTCTTTTATTCCAAGGGACAAGATCTCCCTTCCTGAGAAATTCCTTAGGTAATTACCTAGAAACTGTCTTCTGAGCCGGGGAAGGAAGGACAAAGTAAGTCCCCAGAGTTACCCTCAGGCCGGATCAAACACACAAACACACGTGACGAGAGAGAGGCATGTGGCTCGCGTCTGGCATGTACGTGTTCCGCTCACTCACTGGAAGTGAGCACTGGAGCATCACTGCACTGCAGACGCTTCCAGAAGGAGCCTGTTATAGTGGGTGTGAGCAGATGACAATGGCTTCAGATGCTGGAGGCAGAGCTCTGTCAGCCCTAAGGCCACTAGGAAGCCCTCTGTCTCATTAGGGTGTCCACAGATCTACATGGGCTCTGGACGCAGGCTCTGCCCCCAAGTCCCCTGAGGCCTCTGGCAGAGTGGAAATGAATCAGAATTGATTTAAACAAGGACTCCTGATTCACAGTAAAGCAGAAATAATTGTGTGTGTGTGTGTGTGTGTGTGTGTGTGTGTGTGTGTGTGTGAGAGAGAGAGAGAGAGAGAGAGAGAGAGAGAGAGAGAGAGA
>NC_022021.1:51893142-51899352 GCF_000317375.1 Microtus ochrogaster
TGTGTGTGTGAGAGAGAGAGAGAGAGAGAGAGAGAGAGAGAGAGAGAGAGAGAGAGAACTGAAAGAATCTAGAGTTCTGCAGCATCACAGCAAGCCTGCTCCTCCAGGCTTCTGGAAACTGTGAGATCACTGTACGAGCGTGGCTTTTCCCGTGGTTCCCGCACATTATGCATTGGTATCTAGTACTGCTCCCTCATTAGTATCAATTGCACTTAACTCCCATATGTTAAAGTCCTAGTCTGATTACCACGAAGTCCGTCTCCCATTGAGGTAAGGCCTATCCTATAATCCCATTAAAGAAGCCTGCTCCTTCTGTTATAGGTGGAATGAATGGGGTTCACAGTAATAGTTTATTTTAATTTTAAAAATGTATACGCAGGCACAGCTTCAAAGGAGACACAGCTGTTAACGGAAGCTTCCCTTCCTTTGCATTGCCAGCCTTTGAGTTGGGCTAAAAGGGAAGGTTTCCTACCTTATGTGGTTGTGCGTGTGCATATCCAGCAACATATAAGTGTGTAAGTGATGGGGTCACAGGTCTTCAAGTTCACCATGTGAGTGAGCAAACCTTCCTGCCCATGCCTGAGAAGTGGAGGGAACAAAAGTAGGCACTGAGAGGTTAGGCTACAGCCACAGTTAGTCCAAGCCAGAACCCCAGAGTCTGGTAGAAGGGGGGCTGGGGCTGGGAGACAAAAGCAGACTGGTGTCCTTAGATTACAAAGTCCAGAGACAAAAAAGCAGCCTCCTTCTGCCTGTAGATCTGTGATAAAAGAGAGAGAGAGAGAGAGAGAGAGAGAGAGAGAGAGAGAGAGAGAGAGAGAGAGACAGAGAGAACTCCCTACACCTGGGCCTGCTGGGTCTAGGCTGGGTTTTGGATGAATCATTAAAGGAGCACCTGTTCCTTATGTCCTAGGGTCTGAGCCCACAGGTCTCTATGGATACCTGGGGGTAGGAATATCCTGCAAGCCCAGTACCAGGATCTGGACCTAAGTATTCTGGGTACCACTGACTTTGTTCTATAGGAGGGTGAGACAGATCAATACAACCCATCCAGGGCCCAGCCAGGGAGATTAGACATGAAACAAGGCAGGAAAAGCCCGGCAGCAGACAGGTAGAAATGAGTGACATGGTGGGCTTTAGATTGACCAGACCAGGGCAGGGCACCCGAGCGTATTAAAATTGATGTTCCTGGAGAGACTGTCATCAGGGCCGCTGCTCCCTGTCTTGGCCTTCAGGCACGAGCCGCCATGGCTTCCAAGAAGGGCTAATTTTCACTCAGAGTCCGTTGTGGCAATGGTGAGTGAGCACAGAGCCTAGCTCTGTACTGTCCGAGGCAGGGTACGGGCAGGGCACAGGAGAATTAGGAGGCCAAGCATCGTGCCCTTTGCAAGGACAGCACACATATCCTCTAGGCTTAGGGTGAGCTGGTGATGTTATCACTTGTCCTGTCATAACCTGCCACCTGCCGAAGGGGGCCATCTCCTGGAGTCACGCAAAACCTTCTCCGGGGTCCTCAGTGGCGGCAAATGTAGTGAGAACCAGCAGAACAGCGCCAGGTCATGGGAAGTCCTCAGCAGAGAGTCCACCCTTTCTTGCCTGATGGAATCAGGGAGAGGTGTTAAGAAGTCCCTTTGCCCTGGAGACTCTTTAAAAAAAAAAAAAAAAAAAAACCACTCTAAAGTACCCCAGAGCAAGGACAGGGAGCTCACGAATGAGCTAGCTCTCAGGGAAAAGTCGGAGGTCAGAGGGTTTACCTAGAGGACAACATGGTGGGGGAAGGAGAAGCCCTAACAGAGGACTCATTAGAGAGCTCAAGAGGTAGAGGGAGTGGGGAGAAGCCTGGCTCGGGGACCTGAGTGGCCACAGTGTGAGGACAGCCTAGGAACAGTGCTGACAAAATGTCCCTGAAAGCCTGACCAGCGTGTGGGGCTCAAGGGGCCCAACCATGGTGGCTTTTGTAGAGGGAGAGTAAGAGGAGGCCCAAAGATCTCCCACCAGCAGAGTTGGCTCTGCCCGGAACGCCATCCCTGGAGGCCTTTAGATTGTCATCCGTCACCCATTGCCCCTGTGAAGGAATGCTTGGGGCTGATAGATATGGGGCTGCAGAGGAGGGGTGGCTTAGAGTCCTCTGCTAAGAGAAGTGGGCCAGGCACTGCCCCCAGTGCTGTGTTAACAACGCTATCAAAGGGAGCGGGCAAATCAGTACTGTGTGCTCAAAGCCTGCCTGCGGCTCAAGGAAACTAGCCTGGCTCAGGCGCCGGCCGTCTGTCCTGGAATGTCCCCTCACTGGCTATTACCTTCCCCACAAACTCTCTCTGCCTGCCATTTATCTTCCTCGGAGGTGGAAAAGGATTTCACCCGCAGGTGGGAGGAAACAGCCTTGCAGATAAAAGGAGGAAACTTCAAACTGTGCGTTTCTTGTGTTGATAAAAGGTAGTAGAGACCAAAATTACTGGAGCAGGGCCCCAGGGAACAATGGTCTCTCTGGCACAGCATTCCATTTTCATTTTTAAAAAAATTTAATTTAATTCAATTAATAAGCATTTTGACCACCACACCCCCAAAATCTCTATATTTCAGTGTATATTCTTTTTAAAAAAACAGCTAAAATTAACTGTTCTACTTACAAATTAAATGAGCCTTGTAAATAATTACTCTTACCAAAAAAATACATCTTAAAATAAAGGGGGGCCTCCAGGTCTCTTTTAAGACACTTGCTAGGGACACTTTCCTGTGTTGCTGGCAGCGAAGACAGCAGCTTCAGGTAATTCTGTGACCAAAGGACAGCAGAGGCCCTTAAAGCACAAAGAAACCACCCAAGCATCCAGAGCACTGAGCCTCATAACAGCAGCAACAGGGCCTTTATTCAGAGCCTCGTAACATCACAGAGGCTCCCACGGTTAGGCACAGCTGCAGACAGGTTCTCCCCAGGCCCCCAGCCTCCCTACAGGACTTGAGAACGTGCCTGTATCTTGCCCAGAAGTTGGAACTTGTGGAAAGTTATGAAAACTATACAAATAAAAACAGAGGTTTCTGTACTGCTGCATTTTGATGATGCGACATTTTACCCTCATTTACAGAAATGGCGAGGCTGCATGGTGCAGCTTTCGTTCTGATTTTCCAGCCCCTACTCTGTGGCAGTTGCATCCTCTTCAGCCTGCCAGCTGAGCTGCAACCTTCCCCTGTGCACTGACCGATTGGTAGTCCCCATAAACAGCTCCAGATGATGCAGCAGTGGACCAGAATGCTTTGTCTGGAAAGGCAGAGGGGCCAGGGATGTGGCCAGCTTTATCTCCTTCTGCTCATCACTGGAAAAGTCAGAATCATAGGAAATTGTCTGCCAACCCCTCCACCTGTTTCTGACCAGGTAAACTGACTTTCTGCTGGGCTTATGCTGCTCTTCAGATTCTTTGGGGGTACCCACCCCGCCCAGGGCAAGGCTGCGTTCCTTTTAATAACAAAGACAAGGGCTACAAATGCTCACTTGAAGGGAGTTTTCCTCTTATGATGACATCATCATACTCTGCTCACCCTCATTTTAATGATACTGTGAAATTTCATTTTTAATTACCTGAGCAGAAAGGTTTTGACTCCATCCAAATGCTCTCGGCCACAGAAGCATCAGCGCTCCCGACCAATTACCCACATTTCCATCTTACTTATTGCAAATGTGACCTTTCGTTAGAATTTGATTGTGAGCCTCCTGCTGTGAGCGGTGGCCACGTCTTGGAGGCCTGTTCTCTCTGCCTCCTGACTGCTGTTACTGCTAATCCCCTTTGATGGCTGGAGGACAGGCGAGTGGAACTCACAGGCTGGTGGCACAGGGAGCCTGGGCTGCCTGGTCTCCCAGACAATCCCACATCCATAGCAGAGACAGAACCAAGGAGTGGGTCTCCAGCCTGTGTATGGAGCAAGTATTCTCCTGTATGTGGCTCTAGAACTTCCTCAGCCTCTGAGGACACACAGGTAGGGTGGCGAGCCCATCACTGACACCCACATTTGACACTGGACTTTGGGGAGGTCTGGAGACTGAGAAACTTGGGAAAAGCAGGATTGTGGTTGCCAGGCAGGGTCCTTTTGTTGCAAGGAACACTTCAGCGCTTTAAAACCTGAGTCTGAGGGGTACAAGCCACAAACAGACCCCATGTGGTGTAGGGAGAGGCCTTTCCAGAGGAGGAGAATGGCATCAGGAGCTGAGGCCCAAAGGGAGGCCAAGTCTTCTTCTGACACCAATCAAAGGAGACTTGAAGAATAGGGAGCCAGCCTTCTGTGGTAAGGCTGGCTAGGGCCGGGACAGGCAGGGTCTCAGAAGACTGTGTGAGACCTGAGGTAGCTGTTGAGAAACAGCTGAGCCCCACATGCTTTCTTCCAGCTCACAGATCAGAACCAAGTTCCTTACTATGCCGGAAGCCGGAAGATGATGGGAACCCGGAATTGTGGCAGGAAGTGCTGCTGCCTCTGGCCTGGGAGATACCAGGTGCTCCTACTAATGCCCATGGACAAGAAGAGGGCCTCTCAAGCTTATCTCCCAGAAAGTGAGTACAGCAATATGTCCCTGACTGGTCCCGTGGCCCATGAGGCTCGAGGGCAGAGGTGGAGAAGTTGCCTGATATAGGGTGATGTCCATCAGTGAATGATCCCAGGGTTTCTGGTCAGGGTGAAGATACAGGTAATAGAGCAAGCTGTAGGCTGACAGGCGACAGCCACAATTACAAACAAGACCCACACAGTCAGGGAATCCAAGACCCGGTCACAAAGGCAAAAGGTCCACCTTGGGGTCTGTGAGTCTCATCAGGCATCCTAGGCCCAAAAATGTCCAGAGTTCTCAGAGTTTGCCAGACGGTAGAGGCAGACAGGAGGATGAGAAGCAGAGGGCAGCCATGCTGTGAGTGATGAGAATGGTGGTCAGTGGTGGTGATGGGTAGATGGGAGGAGACGCCAGAGCCAGGAGCAGGGACACTAGGGTACATAGCAGGGATGGATAACCCTAAGAGCAGTCTCCCCTAGAATCCTTCCCTGAGTCAGCTGCTTCTGCCCTGGGTTGCCATTCTTGGTTGCAAGGCTGTGGACCCAGGAAGGCAGGTGGAAGGCACCGTAGCATCAGGAAAGATGTGATTCTGGTGAGGATTCATATGGCCCCGGAGTCAATTTCACTGTGAACTGTCTTATGTAGGTGACGCTCACATGTGTGCAAAGGAAGCAGCCTGCACCTCAGTCAACTAAATTAAGAGAAGCATCCACAGTGCAGTGGTACTGATGAGGGAGGCTCCTCCCCTTACCCCCACTACACTTTCCACACATACACACACACAATCATTCACAGAGTCAGGGAGAGTCAGCAGCAACTGACAGGCTCTGCACACCACACTGCAACAACCCTGCCCAGGACAGGTTCCTGCATACAGCTTCCTGCCAGAGTCGGAACTTTAGCTGGTAAGCCACAGCTACGTGGCGATACTCGGATTAATAGAAATGGGTTAAATTAAGATGTAAGAGTTAGCCAATAAGAAGCTAGAGCTAATGGGCCAAGCAGTGTTTTAAATAATATAGTTTCTGTGTGATTATTTTGGTTCTGGGTGGCCGGAAACTAACAAGGGGCCTCCTTCCAACATTCTATTAACCCCAAAAGCAAAACATTAAGTAACAAAAGGAGTAAGCATGGGCTCTCCACCGGAACCAGCAGTTCTACTGCGGGACATCTACCTAAAGGAACTGAGGACAGGGAAGAGATCCTGTCCACCCAAAGTCACAGCAGCATCCTTCATGGACACACACAGTGCAGTAACCAAGTAGCCAATGAAGGATGACAGACAGGTAAACCACAGGCAGGCTGCAGAGAATCATTTCACCTTGAAAAGAGGGGTGTTCTGACTCTTGCCCCAACACGCTGGTCCTGGAAGACATTGTTCTCCCATGGGATTAGCTAGTTGTAAAACGCAAACACTGTGAATGACTTCTCTGAAGTCTGTGGAGTCGGGAGACTCATGGAAACAGAAGGTACAGTTGGGGTACCAGGGGTCGGGAAAGGAAGGGAGATTCAAATCTCTTGGTGACAGAGAATGTTCTGGTGTTGACAGTGGTAACAGTTGTACACTGTGTCCAGAGTGTCATGAGAGTTAACATGCAAAGATGGTTACAGGGTGAACTCTGGGGCTGGACTCTGTCTCAGCCTGGACTCTGTCTCAGCCTGGACTCTGTCTCAGCCTGGACTCT
>NC_022021.1:51899502-51910840 GCF_000317375.1 Microtus ochrogaster
CTCAGCCTGGACTCTAGCTCAGCCTGGACTCTGTCTCAGCCTGGACTCTAGCCCGTGTTTGCCTGGCATGCACAAGGCACTCGGTTCAATACTCAGAACCCTAGAATAAATGTCTAAATGGTAAACTTCATGTATATATTTTATCATAGTTCAAAAAGTGATATAACTCATGTAGCTTGGTCTGTCTGAGGGCTACTGGCAGTGGGACCAGTATCTTTCCCTGGTGTGTGAGAGAGCATTTTGGAGCCCATTTCCTATGGTGAGATGCTATGTTCAGCCTTAATGCAGGAGGTTGGGGGACTTGGTCCTGCCTCAACTTACTGTGCCAGGCTTTGTTGACTTCCCATGGGAGGCCTTACCCTATGGGATGAGTGCTTGGGGGGGGAGGGGTGGACTGGGAGGGAGGCTGGGGGAGGGGGCAGGAGAGAGAACTGTAGTTGGAATGTAAAATGAAAGAAAAAAAATAAAAATAAAAAAGTGATTTAACAACCCAAACTATTGAATATGTAATTTAAATGTTGTCTTACCAGCCAGGGAGAATAGCAGCTGGGATGAAGTCCTTCCGGCCTCTGAAGGGCCACATGCCCACCCAACACAGTTCTTCCACAGCCTTCCTTCGCTTCTGCTTCCAGATCTTCTGTAGGAACTCAGCCCTGCCCAACCTGAAGCCATTCCTGACACTCCTCAGAGACTTCTCACCTGTAAAGGAAGCTCTGAGTTACCTGGACTCCCAAAGGTTCAGAGTAGCAGCCCAAGCTCAGTCTTGAACTCCCCACCCTGGCTGAATCTGCATTCCACAGACAGACTCAGATTTGTAAGTCCTCTGGTGGGCAGGTCCAGTCATGGGTCCCGCCTGTCTACTGTCTGACCTGTTTGTCTGTCTTTGGCCAAACCTCAGGTGGGACCACTGACCTTCCTGCACCCTGCACGCAGTGCCCAATAGGCTACCCTGGCTGGCAGGTGCAAATGCAGCCAGTGCAGTGGAACCAACAGGTGGAGCTAGCCATAGAAGTTGAGCAGGGTACCTGTCTGGAAAGACTCAGGATGAACTCAGTTTGCCTTTTACCACTAGGGTTTGAATGGCAACTCAGTCAGTGAGGCCCATGTCTCAAAGATGCTGTTCTATTCTGCTCCTAAGAGCTTGGTTTTTTTTTTTTTCCTGGTCTTAAGCTCCACAAGGTTGAATTGGAAGACTCTGAGTCACTGTCTAAGAAAACAGCCTTTAAAGCATCCACACTGAGGAACCATCATTCTGTATCAATCCGAGGGCAACTAGGGTTGTTCTGAAATCACAACCTCTTTGTGTGTCATGATGGACAACCACTGACCACAGACTTGGGAAAGAGCCCCAAGGAAGAGCCAAGCTTCACCTCCCACAGAGAAGTCAATCCTAGAAAAGCCAGGGCAGCCTCCCAGGGCCATTCCTGAGACTCTACTCTCACAGGTCCCTCTAGGTCCCAATGTCCCCTCCTAACACCATATAAGAATAAGGATTCCAACATGAAACTGGGTATTGGAACACATGAACAGCTTTACTTGGTGTAGCAGTGTTGCTGGGTTGATGTGGGCGTCCAATGGAGCGAGCGCAGTTTCAACACTCCATCAGCCATGACTCAGACATCCTGAGAGCAAGCCTGGAAAACAGAGCCCACATTCAACAACAGCTGTTATTAGCACTCATAGGCAGAGAATGCACTGGGAGGCCACATGCGGGGGGTAAGGGAGGGGAGATGCCCAGTGTGGTCAGCTGCCCTTGAAGGCTACTCCTGAACTGTGCCCTCATCCTGTCGACTGGCCATACGTTCTGAATTCTGGATGTGCCAAAGTCTCGTGAGCAAGGCAATGAGAAGGCTTCGGCATGGGCTGGAAGTCCCCGTCCTCGAGCTGATCTGGCGGAATGTGTCTGTCTCGCTTTGCTTCCTTCTAGCTTCGACACAGTAATCCCAAGAGCAGAGCCTCGGCGTGGAGATTAAGTTGTTAAGAAGCACTGGGACACCTCATTCATATTTCACAAGACTTAGTGCATTTAGAGCACGATTGACTGGAATTTAATTGGGTTAGACATTATCAGTTTAAACTTTAAATAACCGCACAAAAATGAAATTTAAAATCCCCCGTGTCTAGTGGATTAACACTGTAATACTAGATTGGCCCCTGAGGAGAGGGGAGGTGAGTGTGACCACAGGGTGACTGTGCTAGAACTCTCAGCCTCCACTCTCATGAGCTGTTTTCCACCTAAGTGGCCAGCAGGGCTTGCCAGCAAGCAGTCACAGGGGTCTGCAGCTCACCTGAGCACTTTCTTGGTGCACTAACAGGCCACCTTCATGGCAATCTAGATGATTAGGTGCTTGGAGCTTAGAGGCTGGGAAGATACAGGTGCCAGGGGTCTCAGCATCTGCCTCCTCTGCAGAGGAAGCTGCTGCCCAGACACCAAGCTGGACAGCTCTCAGCTGTGGGGGGACAGGGCACTGTTCAGAGGTGAAAACTCAAACACTGGCACATTCTGCATGTGAAGGGTCTTCATTTTCCTTACGTTTGTCATGTTACAGGAGGGGCTCCCTGAGAGCCCACACCTGCTCTGCAGGGCAGAGCCTTGCTCCCCTTGACCTTCAGACATCCTCCCAAATATCTGCCACTGTTCCCAAGAACAGTATCATTTGTACAATCTGGGCCTCTGCACTGTGTCAGGTGTGGTCATCTCCAGGGGCTTGAACCCAACACCCCAGGCCCTAGGGTCCCTGTTTCTAAGGCCAGAAGGATAGCTGTGCACTACTGCCCTCTGGTGGGCAGGCAGGGGCCATCCTTGACCTACTCAGGGAAATGGGGCCAACTACTCTGTGCAGAGACCAATGGGGAAAGATCACAGTGTGTTCCTGGGAGCCTGGCAATAGGGCCACCCACAGACACTCTGCAGAAAACATTAGTACACATTCCAGTCTTTTCACTGTATCCCATGACTGATGATTATTTTCCAGAACATTCTGCCTGGTGGTAGAAGGGGACAGGCCTCAGGACCAAAGCTGGAGAGCTCAGGGACATCCAAAGCATCCTGCTAAGCATACACCTCACATCTTGGAGAATATTCCCGTGATCTCAGATGCTGCCCCTTGTCCAGGGCTGGGGCCTCCTATCTAGGAGCTGGAAACTGCTGTGCTGACAACAGAGCTGGTCACTCGCCCACCAGGACCTGTCCTTATCCTCTGCAGAGCCCTGGGAAACCCTGATGTTTAAGTGTCCTGGAGTTTATCTCTCTTATAGTCCTGAAATTATTTTTCATTTCCAATACTGCCACTACCACCATCCCCCACAGGGATGCTCGACCCTGAGACAGTGAGTTGGGGATGAAGGTAACCATCCATGGCTGCAGCTCAGCTAGGGGATTACCAGGAGTGTTCACCCAGATGCCTTCTGAGCTGGGGTGAACACGATCCCCCACAGAAAGCACCTGCGATTCAGACTTAGAAACCTACAGGTCAAGAAGATGGAGGAGTAGTTACTCAAGGTCAAATTTGAGCAGCCCGGCCCGGCCCTCGGAAAATCCCAGGGCCACTGGGAGCCTCACAGAGCTCCCGACTTCTCCAGTTCCAGTGTTAACAGGAGATCACTCCCCTGAGTCCTGGCCTCCTCTCTCCCTTCCTTCCTTTCCTAGTGCCTCAGCTTCATCTCTGAATAACTTCCAGGATGTTCATGCCCATCCTGGCAGGCCGGGAAGCACACATAGTTGGGAGCCTTGGGCAGTGCATGAGCTGGGGTAGGGACTGTCATGCCATCAGGCAAGGTCAGGTGGGGCTCTTGGCCAACTACTAACTGTCTTGCAAGATCCCAGGGTACTGTCACTACTCACGGAGGGATTCACCCTGTTTATCCATTCCAGGCCCAGGATAGACAGGAGGCTGGGTGACCCCTGGAGTATCGGAGTCCAGTTCCCAGGGCGAGGCTGGCATCTGGACATGGTGGAGTCTCACAACTGTGCCTGTGGCTCCCGGGCATGGGTTCAGGTGAGGTTATGTAGATGTGTGCAGATACCCCAGGAGTTATGAACAGCCACACAGATGCAACCCAACGTGGCCTTGCTGACCCTGCCCCTTCCCAAACCTGCTGTGGGCGAACAAGTAGTCTGAGTGTGCCTTGGCCTGCGCCCCCTTTCTAGGAAGAACCAATTCACCAAAAGTGTCCTGCTTGCTACCAGCCTGTTGTTGTTGTGCCAGATGAGAAGCTCTGCTTGGTAACCAACCAAGAATGGCTTCTAACATGAAGGCCACTTCCACACCCTTCTTCTACCTCGGAAGTCCTGCCACCTGGGTACAGGCTGGGTCCTGACAGGAGGTGAAAAGGATGCATGTTTGCCACAGTCAGCAGCCCACTCTGGAAGACTCAAGCTTTGCTTTGCCTTGCCCGACATGTAGTACTGATGCTTAGGGTAAATTAATACCCCCTTAGATTGGCTAGGGTTTAAAAAATGCCAGGAAATGCTGGCGTGAGTACAGGGAAAGATAAACACTTATTCACTGCTGGTACAAACTGGTGCAGCCACTATGGAAACCAGTATGGATGTTCCTCAAAAAGCTAGAAATAGATCTCCCATATGATCCTCGTGTATCACTCTTGGGCATATTCCTGAAGGACTCTATCCTACTACAGATACCTCCTCACCCATGTTCACTGCTGCTCTACTCACAAAAGCCGGGAAATGGAAACAGCCTATGTGTCCTTCGATTGATGAATGGATAATGAGAAAGTGATGCATTTGCATAATGGGATTTTACTCAGCTGTAAAGAAAAAAATGAAATTATAAAATCCACAGGTAAATGGATGGTGCTAAAAACAATCATCCCGGGTGAGGTAATGCAGACATGTGGATGCTAGCTTCAAATCTACACATATGTGTTTAAAGTGGAGTACCCATAGGAGCCAAGAAAACAGTAAGGGGCCCTGTAGGGGATGAGGCAAGATTTCGAGGGATGAGGGATAGAACACAGGTGGTGTGAGGTGGGGAATAATGGAGCAGGAATCCCTAAGTGGGGTAGGGGATTGGAGGCCAGGTGTGGTGGTTTAAATAGGATTGGGCACCATAGCCCCACACATTCGAATCAGGGAGTGGCACTACTTGAGAGAGATGAGGTGTGGCTTGTTGGAGTGGATGTGGTCTTACTGGAGGAAGTGTGTCACTGGGGATGGATGGGCTTTGCAGTTTCAAAAGTCCAAGCCATTCCCAGTGTCTCTCTTCCTGCTGCCCGAGGATCTGGAAGTAGAATGCTCAGCCACTTCTCCTCTGGCACATCTGCCTGCGTGCTGCCATGCTCCCCGCCAGGACGACAATAAACTAAAACTGTAAGTAACTCCTAATTAAATGCTTTTTTATAGGAGTTGTCGCCAGGCAGTGGTGGTGCATGCCTTTGATCCCAGCACTCAGGAGGCAGAGGTAGGCAGAACTCTGTGGCCTTGAGGTCAGCCAGGTCTACAGAGCAAGTTCCAGGACAGCCAGGACTGTTACACAGCAATAAAAGACTGACTAAGACACCAGAGTAGAGAATAGAATGTAAGGAAGAAAAATTAATACTAAAAGACTGTATAAGCTTCCTAAACACACATACACCCACACACGCGCGCACGAGAGAGTTTGAGTGGAATTACCTCATAATGTGAGAGGGAGATACCTCTTCCAGACACTGTAGATAACAAATAAAAACCCTACTGTCAGGTATGGGTCACCTCCTTTCAAGTTCTTGTCTACGGGGTCTTATAACAATTCTCAAATATTACAGGTTATTACCACTGCTCTTGATTCTACAGAACTTGATGGTAAGAAAGACCCTGCTGCTGAAGACACCACATACTTGAGTCAACAGTGCACAGAAATCAAGCTGGTACTCACCCGGAAGCTTCATCCCTACTCGATAGCTTCCATGGTGCTAAAGGTGCTAGGCACACTGCCAGGGGAGAAAGTAATCAAGAATCGTATCCACCTGTGAATCCTGTAAATCCTGTGACTGGGCAGGTGATGCCCCTGGTACAATAACGGCACAGTGTTATGGGAGCAAACTACTTTCTGGTTGGATTTAAGGTCCACTACACGGTAAGGAACTCATGCCTGGCTCCATTAACTGGGCCAAGAACCTGAGGTTGAGTAAGTCATAGACCATAGGAGAAAACCTACTTTTCTTCTTCTGATAAACTGGCATAGTATTAAATTACTCCCAAGTTCTTATCTTTATACCCATAGATTAGCACATCTCTCAACCCTCGTTACAGAAGCTACTTTTTGCAGTAGACAGCAATCAACACTGAGACCCACAACTGTCAGTGTACAGAGCGTAAGAGAGAGACTTTAGGAGGCTCAGTCCTACACGGGGCTGCTACATCACACTTCTCACTTCAGGGATCCTCAAGGGAGAGGGCTCAGGAAGATTCTAAGAGCCAGAGGTTGGGGGAAACTTTAGTGAAATAGTTTTCCAGATGGGGTGGGATGACTGCACACATGACCTCATCACGGCGGTGACTACATACCCAATACCTGCACCAGATCAGCGTGGATGGGGGAGGTTGTCACAAAGCCCCACCCCCCACCGCAGTCAAGGAGCTGCTAGGAATTGATGGAGGAGAGACAGTTTTCTTCAGGGATGCGGCCTCTGAGGAGCTATCCACATTCCAGCAGATGGTCCCACACCCACACACATACAGGCAGCTCTAAATGGACTCAGTGGATTTAAAAAGAGTACATAAAGACGGGAGGGAAAATTAGAAGGAAATGAGAGAAAAATCTGAGGGTAGATAATCACAACACGTGGGATGCATGTATGAAAGTCTCAAGCAATAAAAAAAAACAAAACCTTGACTCAGTGGGATACAGTTTCACTTTATTTAAAGAATCTGCTATGGTTTTAAAATTCAGTATTGCTACATCTATGTAGTTTCTCCAGTATTGGGGGTATTTTGTAGCTGGCGGTGATGGTTGAACACAAGCAGATACGTGCATTCAAGTGCAATTACTGCCAATCTCAAGAGGACAGCAGACGACTCATATACTCCAGGGCTAAGCCTCACTTGGTGACTGCAGCAGGGCACGGCGGGATGCAGAAGTCTACGAGAGGTTCACCAGAAGCTGCAGCCACTTCTCTCATGGACCACAGTATGGACACAGTGACTGACACCAGTATGTGGAAGGAACATGGGGATTTTTCTCTTCTCTAAAACTTTTAGTACTAAGTAAGATAATTTTCTGTGTAAATCTTTTTCATGGGAACAGTATTTTCATTTGACATGTATACTATCAAAATTTCAAAAAGTATACAAAAGACAGTCAAAACCTCACTCCCAGAATTTTCTAGCCACGATCCTAATAAAAAATATCTGTAAATGAAAGCATACATGGCCCACGAGGATGCAAAGCTTTTTTCTGAACACTCGTTTGTGCACACATTCTAACCAACTGTACTGTTTATATGCTTTTGTATCATTGGATTAGCAAAGGAATCTAATCAGGACAGTTTTATACAATTGGCCCATTATCAATGGTCCTCCACAAATAGGCTTTTATGTAAGTCTTCATACTCAGCCATCGTAACTCAAGATAAATTCCAAATTAAAACCTTCTGCCCATTCAGGTATATAACTCACAGTGCAGTCTGATGCCAGCTCGCTACAGAGACGGGATTCGTGTCTTCTCACACCGCTGGTCTGTTTTTCTCTGTGCCTTCACTACTTCCCTCATGCTAACCTTTCATGTCAACTGATGTCATACAAGACCAGAAACTGTTTTTGCCATGTGAGCTTCCAACATTTCCTCCAGCTTGCATGTGACTTTTCTGTCTTGAAAAGAAGTTCTGATGTGTCACCTCAGGCTTGAGCCACCGGTCCTACACGCGTGAGGACATTTTCCTCTGTCTAGTGACCCTGAAGTCTGATCTGTCAGATGTGAGAACAGCTGCTGGCCACCGCTTTCAGATTCCAGCGACTTGGAGTCAAACTGCCTGAGTCAGAAGTTCCTGTTCTGAGGGAAGACATTCATTCTTTGCACACATGCTCACTCTAACACCCTGCCTGTGTGTTAGCTAGGAGTTGGCATGTACTCTCAGCAAGCCCTTTCACTGACCAAACTTTGGGATTATGTGGGTTGCCCTAGGGTGCTCATACAATCAGTTCACAGACCTCAGTCTGTGTGCATGACCATGATAGTCTCAAAACAGCACATACCATGGACGTGGGCAGGGAATATTTAAAAACCTACTAGTGGGGATGCCGGGCCTTGAACACTAGTGGCCTTGGCACCCAGAGGTCCAGGACAGCTGGCACTGCAAAGCTTTTCCTGGACTACATGATCAGGGTTCAGGCAGAGCAAAAGAACCTCGACCAGTGCAAACATTTTTCTGGGGGCCCCACCTCCTCCCTGGGGAGTGACCACATCCTTGTGAACGCCTTTCCAGCCAGCTGCTGTTATTGGTGCCATACTGCTGCATCAGAATCCTGGGTTAAGTATGCAGCACACCTTTCACTGGTCCTGTAACCGTAAATGCCTTCCAACAGGGTCTGAAGCCGCTCTGCTGGGGGAAGGATGAGAGGGAGGACCCTGACCTGAGGTGAGGGTACAGCTCTGCCAGAGACTGAGGCCACCCAGACTTGGTCACATGGTGGGGGCGTACAAGGCGGAAGTGATTCTCTCCTCTCGCTGCTCCTTCACTTGGCCATTTCTCTGGTCAGCCCACATGAGAAGAGTTGAGCAAGTGCCTGGTACCCACGTGCAGCAGCCAGCACTAGAGGGGCAGCCGCTCCAGAAGCGGAGCTGCTCCTGCCCTGGTTTGCTACATGAGCTCACACTGTGGAAGAAACAAACACCTCACTGTCCATGATGGTAGCATCTTTTATTCATAAGAAGGGACACCGTTCACAGAGCGGTGACGTCACACCTAAACACCTCACGTGGAGACAGGTATTGCACCGGTGTCAGAGGACCAGGTCAGCCACACTAATGATGATGCTGCTTGAACTGCAGGCCACAGTAGCCACATGTCCCCGTTTTTGTTTCTTTGTCCTGAAAAGATTCAAAAGGAATTATCTCATACTTTTATATTTTACCTCAAATCCCAATTAGACAGCACACTGAAGGCCAGGCTGAACTTGAAGTACAGTGTCAACCAGAAATGCCTGTGCAAACACGAGGCAGAGACTGAACCTCAGGCTGTGGCTGTTATCTGGGCTCACCCCATGCATGGTGAGGACACTCGGAGAGCCAGGGCAGGTGGATGGGAGGGAAGGTGAGCATCAAGAAACAGCAGGCTGCTTAGCTCCATACCAAATTTATGTACACTTTGGGGTGGCCCAGGGCACCACCACCGCCATCGCAGGCTATGATCCGATGGTCCACCTCATTCACCGGCTGCTCTGCTATCAAATCAATGGCAAAGTTCTCATTCACCTGAGATGAGGAGAGGGGAGAAACACAAACAAGATCTTCATAATTTCATACAAGTTATGTGTATCCATCCAAATCCACAAAGTCAATAGAACGTCACTCAAAATGAGCACTACGGTCCTTTAAACTAAACACAGGTAGGTATATACCATGCACTCTTGCAATGGAAGATAATCCTAAACTTCAGACTTGGAACAAGGTCAATTCCCCCTTTGTGCCCCCCTGGATTCAGGAACTGCTGAGACGTGGGGTCGTTCTGTGTCACCTGCTCTGTCTCTTATCCTTTCTCCCCACAGGCTTCCACACTTCTCCCAAACCCAAGAGTTCAGATGGTCACACGGCCTGGGCCGTGTCATGTGCATTTCCTAAGAATGTGACTTCAAGTAACAATACTGTATCATCTGTCCCCCACATGGAACACGGTGTAACAGCACCACAGGCTTGTCCAGAAGACAGAAGCCCCATCCCATACCACCGTTTCCCCAGGCCCAGGGATGTATGAGGCTATGGTGGCTCTCTGCTGGGGACTATGTCCCTGGGCGTCTCCTCACTCTGTTTCTCTATGTAACTAGAGTTTTCTTGAGTTTGATTCTCAGTCACTCACTGCTGGGGTCATGTGCCCTTCTGCAGCTCCATGTCTGTCAATACCAGATGTCCCCCCAACATGGTTTGTCTGTGTTCACAAGGCGAACATCCGAAGTTTTCCACCATGCTCACTATTCACAAACAAATCAACAGTACTGGACCACTGGAGACCAGAGGGCCCTAGAGAATCCACCCACAAAAGAGCAGGGCCTGGTGTTCTGTGAACACGTCGCTCCTTTATGGACAGTGGTTTGACTGGGTCCTACTCTTCTGAGGTCAGTTTATGAGCAGGGGTCAGAGGCACTGTCACTAAAGACGCTTACGATGTCCTTCATCAACTCATTACCCTGCCCTCTGGTCACTCTCGACCAGGTCGATTACTAAGCAGTGACTGACGTGACTAGTGTCTCTTACCAGCTAGGACTTTTACTCACTAGTGGACACCGACCAGGCTGACTACCAGGGCAGAACCAAGCGGCCACTTCCTGATCATGCTGTGCACTTTCAGCAAGAGCTTACTTCTGCCCACTTGAAAAATGCCCTGTAACAAGTGTATTTCCAGTGCGCCTGCATGTCCACAGCATGTATTTCCTGGAGACGGTTCCTGTGTACTGGGCACAAACAGACTGGAACCATGCCTATCCTCCATGAAGCTGGCCACCATTCAGAAACATCACTTACCTGCTCAGTCCTGGGGTGTCCTAGAGCTGTCCCCTCAAGACTGATACAGGACCTAACACAGCTAAGCATATCAGTTAAAGGATTTACTGTCATTTCTAGGTGTGATTCTGTTGTCATGATCATGTGCTGAAGATCAGTATGTTCTAAGACTTACATGTTCTGGCAAATTTAGAACAATTAACATCATATTCAATACTTGTTTCCAGACTACCTGGATAGTGGGACCACATGCTGACAGAACAGAGCAAGGCCATTCTGTGTGTCTCAACATTACCTCAGCTCACCACTGAGGACAGGGGAAGCCCAGCAAATGGGGAGAGGGAACCATTACACTATTCCTGCCCACTTCACTGCTTCCTTATGGTTCAAAATGACTCAAACATCCAAGCATGGAACCCATAGGGGCAAAGCCCAGAGACTAGCAGGGCTATGGCTAAATCAGACTGCCTCACAGCTCACTTTCAGACAGAGAAGAGGTGGCAGTACTTCAAAACAGCACCCTAGAATCCCAACATGTAGCGTGGTAATACTCCACAACTGCACCCTAGAACCCCAATATGTAGGGTGGTAATACTCCACAACTGCACCCTAGAACCCCAACATGTAGGGTGGCAATACTCCAAAGCTGCACCCCAGAACCCCAACATGTAGGGTAGTAATAC
>NC_022021.1:51910940-51911156 GCF_000317375.1 Microtus ochrogaster
CCAACATGTAGGGTGGCAATACTCCAAAGCTGCACCCCAGAACCCCAACATGTAGGGTAGTAATACTCCACAACTGCACCCTAGAACCCCAACATCTAGGGTGGCAATACTCCAAAACTGCACCCCAGAAACCCAACATCTAGGGTGGTAATACTCCAAAAGTGCACCCTAGGACCCCAACATCTAGGGTGGTAATATTCCAAACTGCAGCCGGGA
>NC_022021.1:51911256-51944231 GCF_000317375.1 Microtus ochrogaster
CCAAAAGTGCACCCTAGGACCCCAACATCTAGGGTGGTAATATTCCAAACTGCAGCCGGGAGCCCCAATATCTAGGGTGGTAATACTCCAAAACTGTACCCCAGAACCCCAACATGTAGGGTGGCAATACTCCAAAGCTACACCCTGGAGCCCCAACATCTAGGGTGGTAATATTCCAAACTGCACCCTGGAGCCCCACTATCTACACATGCACACAGAAAACTACACAGTATCTGAGGGCTGCAATCTGTTCTGTGTGCACACGACCTCTAAGCACACCAGGCCCACGAGCAGGATTCTGTCCTCCCTTCTTCAGCAGTTTTTTGAAGCCATGGAGGGTGATCAGCCACTTCTGAAGCGATTTTGGCTATGAGCATGGAAGGTCTGTGCCACGACTCAGCTTCCTAAATGTGCCACCCAGCATCTCCCATCTTGAACCTCAGCAGAACAGCCTTAAGGTCCACCAAGAAAGCCATTCACTTCCTGAACCGGTGGCTGTTCTGTCCCTGCACTCCCTGGGGTATAGACAGGGAATGGGGGGTGTGAAGCTTGGTGTGAGGTCTCCAAATCTGACTCAGAAAGGAGTGCAGGGGAGACACCACTGCTATAGAAACAGGATGCTGGCCCCTCTCCTCAGATGCCTGAGACCCACACTCAGAAACAGGCATGTCTGGAAAAGGCTGGGTATCCTGAGGGCACATTATGAATTATAGATTACTCCTTGGTAAGTCTCTACTTTGAGGTTCAGCTCTGTAAACACTATGGAAGACACTGGAAATGGTGGCACGCTGCAGCAAAAAGACATCAGACATCTTCTCCAGCAGTGATTCCAAGGTTCCCATATACAGTTGTCCATGAACACAGGAAGAAAGTCCCCCATGAGCACACTCCACTGTGATCAGTCCCTCTGACAGTTAGGCAGCTCCTTGACACCAGCACCTAGAACAGCTAGGGAAAGCTGTCTGTTCTATGTACCCCGTGCACCCCGTGTGGAAAAAGCAGTGACCAAACGAATGGAGCCCTGTGGTGTGAGTTCTGAGTCTGCGAGGTGACAGCATGTCACAAAGGCCGCACTAACAAACGCTCAGGAATTCATCAAGGCGGTTGCGAAGCCTGGCCGTCTCCTTGTGCGAAGGACAGCTGACACCTCCACGCTGGTGACTGACAAGTGCCTGCCCTCCTGTCATTTAATCACCACTCCAGGGCACCCTGACCTCCCAGGATTAACATCTGCTTCTTGGAACTTGGTTCAAGGCAGGAATACAAAGAGCCCGGTCGTAAGCACTCCAACCACATGCCAAATCCGCACTGTGTTCAACCAGGCCCTGCCCGCTTCAGGCCCCAGGAGAACTGTCAAGGGCTTGTCACGGTGCCTCGACCGTCCAACACTGTGAAGTGTGTCCTTTACACAGGGTGAGTTAAAACTCAAGAGCCACCATTTCTTTTCTTCTCAGTGGCCAGCTGGCTTAGCCGAGGTTCATTTGTCTATGATCTGGTTTCCTACAGAAAATACATTCCTTTATTTCAAACCAAGACCAAATTATCAAAGATAAAGCAGGATACTATGAAATACATCTAGATTGATGCACCATTGAAGCAGTGACCCAGGTGACTATCCTAGGCTGTGAGATGTGGGCTCCATGGAGAGAAGGTATCAGTGTAAAATAAACTCAAAGATTGTTCAATTATGAGCGGTCTGTAAACCACAGGCATACCTGGAGTAGTGCCTACGGCAGCCTCCATCTTGTATATACAACATCCACCTTGGTCCCGGGCTGCTGAAACTTCCCGTTGCCTTGGAGAAAAGCCGCAACCATTGGCCCCAGGTGGGGGTTATGAATTTATAACCAATACCTCTGAGATCCTGACTTACAACCAGAATTTATGATAGGTTACAGCCTTCTAAACTCAGAGGAGAGTATGTCCCTTACGAAGTCTGCTTCTCGACCTTGACAACAGAAAATCAGCACGTACCTGTGCACAGCAGACCCCATCTCCAGGTGTCCTATACTCCACCCAACTGCTTAGTTTCAAACTGCAAGCGACACCACTTTCCAAGGGTGAGGGCAGAGGCAGTTAAGTGAAGCAAGGGCTCCGTGGCACTTTCCGTGCTGTCCTTGTCTGTGACCACTGGGTGGCCACCAGCCCCAGAGGTGAAGACCTGAGCTCCGGAGGGAGAAGCACACCAGCCTGGCAGCCCAGAATATGACACCAGTAACACCCAAAAGTCCTCAACTGTGGACAAGGCTGCTGTTACCACATCCCAGCACAGAATTATCTGTCCTCAGCGCGTGCCTGACAATCACATAACAAAGTGCTCTGCCTCCTCTTCATTCAGGAATCCCAAGGTACACCTGCCCCAGATCACTAGACCTGACTTCTGGGCAAGGACAGGTGGTACAGATGCAGCATTCAGGGATCCCAAGGTACACCTGCCCCAGATCACTAGACCTGACTTTTGGCCTTTCTTACAGGACAAGGACAGGTGGTACAGATGCAGCATCTTCTCAGGATGACCACGCATCACAGACCTAGACCCTGGTCCTTTGTCATGCCAGCCAGGATTCTCCTGAGCGCTTCCTACCCTTCTTATAGATCTGGTCTAACCGCCCAGCATCCTGTTACCCACAGTTCTCAGACAAAAATCCAGATACAGCCAATCCTAGCAGCAGTCATACTGGTACGAACTAAATGACCTTTCCCTGTGTGGGGAACTGAACCTACCCAAGTTATTCTGGGAGAACATAGCACGGTCTATTTGATGAAAACTATATAAGTATTACTTCAATAAGTCATCAGAACAGTAAATTTTAATGGTGTGTCTTCTTTTAATGTAAGAGGTCCTGTGCTGGCTAGTTTTACATCAACTTGACATATGTTTGGGTCATCTGTGAAGAACAACTCAATCGAAAAAACGCCCCCACAGGACTGGCCTGCAGGCAGGTCTGTGGAGGCATTTTCTTGATGACTGATATGGAAGGGCCCAGCTCACTGTGAGCAGTGCCACCTCTAGACTGACTGGTGGTCCTGGGTGCCCAAAGAAAACAGGCTGAGCATACCAAGCCAGTAGGCAGCATTCCTCCATGGTCTCTTTCAGCTCCTGCCCTGACTTCCCTCAGGAATGTGATCTGAGAGTTACAGAGTGAAATGAACCCTTTCCTCCCCAAGCTGCTTTGGGTCATGGTGTTTTCTCACAGCAATAGAACCACCAGGACAGGTACCAGACTGAAAACAAGATGACGCTACGGACACCTGAACAGTATACTGTTACAGGATGCTGTGCATTCTGAGGGAGGAGGGCGGGGAGTTTACACAATTTACATTTAGGACCCCAGGCCTATATGATGCCTTAGGATCTGGTGCACACTAAATACCAGCTCCATGAGAAGCCTGGGACCAGTCAATACTTCAGATTTGAGAATATTTGCTTAGACATGAGCCACTTCAAAGATGCGTCCAAGCACAAACGAGAAAACCACTTGTTTCTTATATAGTGTTTGAAGGTATTTATATGTGTACCGTCACTGCGCCTGTGTTTTCATTACAGCCCACCCCCAGACAGGTACAGAATTCACTTCACTTACCTCTTTCTGACGATCTACAAACCGAATCCTCCTATAGTCTTTTTCATCATAAACCTGTAAAAGGAAAAAAAATCTATTACTTTTACAACTGAATTCTGAGTGACGTCACTTAATATTGATCCCAAACACTACAGGACAATGTTCCCTGTGGCCTACAGCCATTGATGAGAAGACCCACTAAGAGGCAGCGTACTTGTACTGAAGGAATTCCCTCGGGAATGAAGGCCAAGAGCGCAGACTGGAGACAAGCCCCTGTCTTCAGATAGCCTATTCCAAAAGGCGACATTTCAGGAGACAGTGCTCCTTTCCGCCGCCTCCTCCTCTGATTGTTTGTTCGCTATTATATTGAGCGTTAGGGTTGCTTTATCCCCTACTGCTAAAACGTGGACCTCAATACAAAGATACGACCCAAAGAACGAGTGAACACCGACTCCCGGCCGGAGGTCACAGCTACAGTCAGAGCCGGGCTGCGGGCTGCAGCCCAAGGTGAGCCCAGCAAGGGCTGCGCGCGCGCCTGGCAGAAGCACACCTTGCTAGGCGCCCCGCCACCGTCAGTCTCGGGCTCCAGGCGCGGCGGCGGCGGCGGCCGTTACCTGGCCGGTGTGCGTGATCTTCTCCCCGCTCGACGACACTCGCACCCCGAAACCCCGCGCAGCACTGGGGAGAGCCAGCAGCCGGCGGAAGGTCAACGCCGCCGCCATCTTCCCGGTGACCCCTGACCCCGCGCGGCGTACGGAGCGCCGACGCAGGCGCACAGGCTGGCGGAGGGACTTCGCTGGAGGAACTTATTTCGCCCTACGGTGAAGTGGAGTTCCTGGGCCCGCCGGTTGGCAAGCCGGTTCTGCTCCTGCGCGACAGCGACAGGGGAAATGGAAACTGCAGATGCGATGTGTGCGCTCGATCTTACGGCGATGGAGAAAATGCAACATTTCAATATTATTTATTGAGTAAAGAAAGAGATTATTCAGCAGAAGACACAGGACATACACTCAGCTTTCCTGGTCGTGTGTGTTGGGGGCTGGAAAGGGAGCCTTCTGAACATTTTTTTGCAGCACGGAGCTAATAAATCAAGTTTCCAGTTAGACTGCAGGCGATTTTACCCAGCTTGGAAAAACCAGCCTTGAAAAGCTCCAAGTAGAGAGACCAGATGCAAATCGCCGTCTGTAACTTTGGAGCGCGTGTTGGCTCCCCTGTCTCACTTGAATCTGAGCCAAAACGTCATACACTGTCAGACCTTAGAGTGAGCAACTTGGCTCAGATGTGGACAGGATGGAGGGAGACCCCAGACGCAGAGCAGGGGTGGGTCACTAATTCCAAGAAAGTGTCAGAAATTAGTATGAGCTTGGGATTCCTCAGCCGGGGATGCAGACTGATGACCTGGCTCGTTCTGTGCCTAAAACAAGTGAAGATGACCAGAGAGGGCAGAAAGACACAGGACACACACACGCGCGCGCGCCTTACAAAGCTGAAAGTTGCCCCAACAAATGTGGATCTGAATTACCCTGGCTAGCCTTAAGCTATGTAACCCAGGCTAGCCTTGTGCTCACCACCTTCCTGCCTTAGACTTCAGACTGCTGGTATTTCAGGCTTACGTCACAGCGCCCCGTTCTGCAGATTCGTTTTTCTCCCTCTTTTTAAAGGATCTATTTCTTTTTTTTTTTGTACCTGTCTGCGTGTGTGCATCTATGTCTGGCCATATGTGTGGGTGCCTGGTACCAGAAAGAAGGCTCCGGATCTCCTGGAAGTGGAGTTACAGATGGTTTGAGCCGCTGTGTGGGTTCTGGGAACAGAATGGTCTTCTCCCAGAGCAAACAAACGATCTTAAACTGCTAAACCATGGGTTCTCAACCTGTAGGTGCACCCCTTTGCGGTCAAGCAATTTTTACAGCGGGGTTGTATATCATATATCCTGCCTATCAGATATTTGCATTACAACTCATAACTGTAGCAAAATTATAGTTATGATGTAGCAACGAAAATAGAATAATCGTGGTTGGGGGGTCGTCACAACATAAGGAACTGTATTAAAGAATTGCAACGTTAGGAAGGCTGAGAAGCAGTGCACTAAGCCATCCCCCCAGCCCCGATTTGTCTCTTTTTAAAATGTCTTATTCTGTGTGTTCATACACACATGGGTTCACACACACGCGTGTGCCACAGAATACATGTGAAGGAAGTCTTTCTCTTCTTCCACATGGGTTTTGGGAATTGACCTTAGGCCCTCGAGTTTCTATGGCAAGCAGTTTTGACTCCCAAGCCATCTCTGTGACCCACATTATTTTTAAATCACAGAACTCTGGGGTCAAGGCATTCCCATGACCAGGTACCGAGATGCGCTGAGCGAACTTTGTGTGATCTGTGAGACTGGGAGCCAGAGGGGTGGCCTTGATGGTAACCCACATAAAAATACGATGGGTGGGTTTATGAACTACCTGAAATCCGGGATAGAAGAGAGTTACCTGGAAGCCAGTGGCGGTGTGGGAGTTTATAGTCAAACTCCTTCTGCACTTGAAGCTTTTTCATAGTTTGGGGGCATGGAGGACTTTACTTACTAGCTAGAGGAGTGTCTGTTCCTGCTGTCCTGGCCTTTTCCCATGTGTGCCTGAATGTCACTTAGTGGAAACGTGTAACCTGTACATTTTGTCAAATATATATATATGTGTGTGTGTGTGTGTGTGAAAATTATATATTTATAGATATACACTTATGTATATTTATAATAAATATGTAGATATTTATGTTAAATATAAATGTAATATATATAAAAGTGTATTTATATATTATACATTTATATATATTTTCGCAGCTGGCAGTTTCCTTTTTAGTCTAAGTCTGCATTTTGCACTTAGTTTTTGTCTTCTCGTGGGCACCAGTGTTCCCAATCCACAGTGGTTCCAGCAACTCCAGGGTAGTGCTAGCTACAGGACTAGAGAAGAGAGCTAGGGCTGTAACTCCGGAAGCCTGCGTCTGGGTCTTCCGTTCCAACAGGCGTGTGATCCCACGTGACTCCACGCCATCCTCTTGACCGTGGCGTCCCGCCCTACTGCGCAGACGCGGAAGCTTTGGGTGAGCGGGCCCCGGAGACCGTGTAAGCAGGAGATCGTGGCGGGTGGCACCCGTTCCCAGGAGTGGGTCTGCGTTCCGTGGGCGGCAGGCAGAGGCGAGTGGCTGATGGCCGGGAGTGCGAGCGGGGGGCCCTGGTGGCTTCCCGGGAGCGCGCAGGAGGGGCACAAGGGGACGCGGAGCCAGGCGTGCAAGCCTGGCAAGTGTGCTCAGTCTGACCTCTGACTGCAAGTAACCCCGCAAGGGAGGCCCTAGGGATGGATAGGCGTGCAGCCGCCGGTAACCGCGCTTCTGTCCCCACAGATCTGGCATCAGCATGGCTGCCCTGCTTGTGAGAAGCGCGATGGCTTCGCTCATGGATCCGCTCCTGCACCTGAGTCGCCTCACGGTGAAGCCCCGGGCCTTCTCCTCGTTCCTGCTGGGGACCCTTCCAAGCGCCAGACCCTGCGCAGAGGTGCGCTCGCTTCTCTGGGCCCGCCCCCTGCTGCCCCTGCAGCCCTCGCTGGGCTTCAAGACCAAGGGTGTCCTCAAGAAGCGATGCCGGGACTGCTACATGGTGAAGAGGCGTGGGCGCTGGTTTGTCCTTTGCAAGACCAACCCCAGGCATAAGCAGAGACAAATGTGAGGGCAGGTGTTCATAGGAAGTTCGTTTCGCCGTATCAAAGAAAAATAAATGTACGCGTTCTGTAATCGAAGATCTGTGGGCCTTAGAGTTTTGTTGAACTCACCCGTTTAACCCCAATCATAGCCCAGTTCCTTCAAATCTAGCCAGACCAGAGCTGTTACTGTTCCTGGAACTGTGTTGAGCCGGAGGACAAAAGAAATAGGAATACTAAGCTGACTTTATCTCTTGAGACAAGATCTGGCTCCATAGCCCTGGCTGACCTGAAACTTGCCGACAACCTCCTGCCTCTGCCTCCCTGGTGTTCGTCATCAAAAGCGGCAGAATGCAAGCGCTTCTAAGAAACCAACTGAGCCGGGAGGCTCCTGTGGGGAGCACAGCAATCCCAGCTTAAAAATAAATGGTGTTGTTGGGTAACAACTATCCCAACCTTTACTCAAGGAAAACCTTGTTTACATAGAGATGTCTTTCAGAAACCAATTAAAAATGTTTGTCTTGACTGCTCTGAAACTCTGGAGTAGTAGTGTTCTTTATACCAACAAATTCATGCTTTCAAGAAGAGGTTCGTGCATTTTTAGCTCAACGAAAATGATAAAGCTTCTGGCTTCTGAAGGGAGCATTAGGACACCAGTGGGTTTTTCAAAACTTGCATTCATTAGTATTAAAAAGTGGGGCTGGGCTTGTCCTCCTTTTGGAGTAGATCTTTTTGGCCCTGTGCCCTTTTGTGGTTTAAAATCTCTTTAGTCCAGTGAATTTCAGGTTCACCTTGTGTAGACTACTAACATACCAGACCACAACATGCTTTGTGGCCCTGTGAGTCTGACGTACAGTGCTGTGGACCCTCCGTCAGCTATAGGGAGTGATACCTCGTTGCTCCTTGTAGTGATATTTGTCTTAATAAAGCTTGCCTGAAGGTCAATGCAGAGCTAAGTCACTAGAGGCCAGGCAGTGGTGGTACACACCTTTAATCCCAGGACAGAGACAGAGGGATCTCTGTTAGCTCAAGGCCACCCAGGACTGAGCCTGAATCTGTCTAAAAGAGAACCAGAGCTCGTAAGAAGGTGATCCCAGCACTTGGGATCACACACCTTAATCCAGCACTAAGATTAGGTGGAGATGGGAGTGATATGGCTGGACTGAGAGAGGGATGTAAAGATGGAGGAGTCAGGAGCTCAGTGCAGTCTGGAGATGTCCTCTGAAGCAGTCAGTCAGAGGATGCAGTCTGAGAACAGCATCGCCCTTTGGGTCTAAGGATTTGATAGAGATAAAAGATCTCTCTAGTGACTGGCTGCACTGCTCTGATCTCTCGGCTTTCACCCCCAAATATCCGACTCCGGGTTTTTGTTAAGAACAATTAGTATTCGTGCTGTAGCTACTGGTACCCTGGATCATTTTCCTGGAGTGTCATGAAATCCGAGATGTTTTCAGTGGGTGGTTACAGGAGATGGCCATCCTGGGGTCATACAATACTTGGTGAGTAGTTAGGTGTAGGCAGAAACCCTACAGACAAGGGCTTTGAAGAGGGATCCTGGCAATAATGTATTTTTAAGGGAGTCAGGAAAACCATGTATGTTATTGGTTGCATTTTGAAGGGCGTGTGTGAGCGTACATGTGAGCATGAAGCCTGGAGGAGAATCTGGGAACACAGGAGGAATAGCTGGTGGTCGTGAGTAAAACCAGCAGCTTAGCAGAAGGACCTAGCTCAAATGACAGCATGAAGCAACTTCTCGGCTTCATTATCCACACAAGGTTCCATGTTGCTGGTTGCCCGAACTCTGCAGAAAATCTCTTATGGGCCCAGGCACAGGAGGCAAGGTGCAGAAACCCACTTACACACCCGACCAACAGAGGACCATGGGCCAGGGTGACTGCACGGGCCTGGCTCTAAACTCCCTTTTCTCATTGTGGTTACTTCTATGAGTCCACCTTAGTTCCGGTTCTTGGACTCAGAAGGCAACAGTAGGTGGTGGCACAACTAAGAAGTGAAGCCCAATTCCACCATTTTTGGCTGTGTGACATTCTGTGCTGAGTGCCTCAGCTCCCATCTATAAGATGGGAAATTATAAGTTTCGAAGCTATAATGTCCGAGTTAGAAGAATGTGGCTTGCAATTTGGTGTGTGCCTGTCACTGTGTTAGTGATATAGGACACTTGTCATCCTTTTATTTCCAGAATTCTCCAGTTGAAGTTGTTTTCAGGAGACATAAGTAAACTTTTGAATAGCCTGAATCATTCATCCTAGCCTCTGACGACAGGCTGAGCCTAGGTAGGTTAGGATTTCTGTTTATGTGAAGACACTCATGGCCATTTGGAAGAAGTGGGAATGCCTGCTCACCTCTGGGGCATTTCTCATGGTTCTCAGCTTTGAGTCTTTGGGAACGGCTTTGTAAGGCAGGTTGTCTGATCTTCAAGGCAGTAGCTGTGGTCCTTTCTTCTGGAGATAGTACTGCATACCAGGGGCAGTGACTCTCAGGGGCTGTTCACAGGGCAGAAAATTCAAGCTGCCCCACCAACTTCCAGGGTGAGTGGGGATTGAGGACCAGACATAGCTGGTCCTGGCTACTTGAATTCCAGTGTCAGGTCTGCCGCCTCAACTCTGTCAGACCTGAGGGACCCCCAGTTCCCGTCTTCTGCTTCATTGGTTGTGCGGATAGATAGAGTCGGTGGGCCATTCCCTGGCCACTAGGACCAAATAGCACTGGCCTGAACAGAAATACAGGTGGCCACTCAAGCCTTTGCATCCTGAGGGCGGGCACAAGTATGCTATAAAAGTCTGATGGGAATCTGATGGGAGCACACCTCCCTTCCTTTCATTGGTTGGTTAATTTTTTATTTTTTGTCATGATGAAAAATTTAAGTGTTAAAATACTGTACTTTTTCTATCAAAAATTTAAAGCCTTAATTTACTCAGCTGGTTTTCTCAGAAAAGCACTGAATTCTTTGGATAAAACGTGGTAGAAACATTAGTTCCATTAGTTCCTTTCCCTGGAACAGCTTCACAGTGTTCTGACGAGACCTTGGAGGCGCTAATGTCCAAATGAAAACCTGCAAACCAAGACACCATCTCTAATCTCCTGTCTTCCCTGGGTACTGTGTAGCGGCATTTCAATTGTATGTTAATAAATAAAGCCTGCCTGAAGATCTGAGAGTAAAACAGTCCCACTGGTCAGCCGCGCAGACCAGGTTATGGTAGCACACACCCTTAATCCCAGCTGCCACAACAACATGCACCTTTAATCCCAGTAGCCACAATGACATACACCCTTAATCCCAGCTGCCACAACAACATGCACCTTTAATCCCAGTAGCCACAATGACATACACCCTTAATCCCAGCTGCCACAACAACATGCACCTTTAATCCCAGTAGCCACAATAGTTGCCATAGAAATCGGGTGGTGCATACCTTTAATCCCAGTGCTGCACGCCTTTAATCCCAGCCCTAGAGAGGAATATATAACAGAAGGAAACAGTTCTCAACGCCTAGTCTCATTCTGAGATTCCAGGAGGCAAGGGCGCCCCTTCAGAGGGAGGTAGAGGAAAGAGCCAGTGACTGGCTGTTTTGTTTTTTTGGATCTTCTGGTTGAGCCCCAATTTCTGACCCTGAGTTTTTATTAATTGTGCTTCAGTGCTGGACACTGACCAGAATGGCCCTCCCTCTGAGATCTTCAGCCAGGTGAGTATCACTGACTGATGCCTCCTGTGCCCTCCAGTCAGATCTCAGGTTTCACGAGCACAGCTCCCAAAGGGCCCATCAGCATGTTTGCCCCTCTGACGTATCAGCAGGATGCTAGCGCCCATGGGAGTTCACCTTAGCCTGCAAGCCACATGGCCCGAGAAAACTATGAATGAGAACCTCATACAAAATGGCAAGCTTATTACAAGATGAACTTTTTATGGCTTCCTTTCACTGTTTCAAACGCGCACTTCTCAATGTTAAACAATACACATGTATGTTGTCCCTGGCAACCCTTGGCTATGGCTTGTATATTCCTTACGTAGGCAGACAGGGCCAGAGCCTAGGAACCTCTTTATACAGTGACAGAGAAAGGCTTTTTTAAGACTGGCTGTGGTGTGGAAGACCCTGAATGAGTTTGCTGATGAGCCATCACCCACCATGGTAGCTATTCTTTTAGGACCCTCTCTGGATGGTCTGAATATTGTATTAGAAGAAAAATGAATGAATGATATTGAAAATTATGGGCTGCAGGACCCCAGTCCGTAGACCCCCCTCCAAGAAGAAGGGTCAGCACTAGCTGTGTGAAGGAGGCATATCCAGGTGAGGAGAAGCCAGGAATCACGGCAGGACGGGACAGTATCAGGGTAGAGAGGTGTTTAATGCTACACACACCACCAAGAAGCTGAACACCTGCCAGGGATGATGGGGGCAGAGCTAAAGAGTAGAGTTGAAGACAAGGAAGGGCTTCACTGTGGGTGAGAATGAACACTCAGGCTGGAGTGGTTTCTGGACTCTTCTGTGTGCACCAACCACCAGGCCTCCTGTGTGTCTCCTGTGAGCTGTGGGCTGGGCTGCCCCTGCCGGGTGAGTGAGCGAGTCCCTAGGGAGAGATGGTGTGCTCCTCTTCTCGAGACTGCCTCAGGAGTACTCCGCCCAACACACACACACACTATACACTACTACCACACCACATACCTCAAACCACACACTACACATTACACGGAGATGTCAAGGCCCTGTTCCTCTTCTAAGTGTGACTTGAAGCCAAGCCCCTTCCACCTGCACCTAGGACAAGCCTTGCCTAGACTCTCCGCGCCCCCCCCACACACACCTAGGTATTGAAATCAAGACTCCCTAGGGTACAAGGCAAGTTTGCTGTGCCCTCTCTTTGGAACACAACGTAAGCTACGTGGATTCAGGCGGGGAAGAACCTGTGCATGCAAAGCCCAAAAAATAGAAGATCCCATCATCCTGTGGCTGCTCCTTCTTGAACAGGCTCCAGAGTGGCTTGTGTTTTCCCCTTTAAAGAGTTTCCAGCCACCATGGGTTGTTTGTGTGACTGTGTGAGACTTAACCCAGACTTCCCAATCTTTACTCTCTCTTTTTTTAATAAACCAGCATAAAGTAGAATTTATTTACATAATGCAATGATCCGTGAAGGTTACCATAACACCGAGGGACTGTATTAGCCGCTTGAATGGAATTCATTAGAAATTAACTACCACTTAAATTAATTTTCCCACAGTCACAAGGCTGTAATGGCAGGAGAAGGAGCCGTCCATCAGCGGGTGCTGACAGGAGACCTGTCACCACCATTATTTATAGGTGAGTGTGTCAGCCATGGAGCAGGCACCAAACACAAGCCTCTGGACTCGGGCCGCTTTAAAGGGCCCCCACATCTTCTTCCTGATAAGGAACCCAGCCTTACCAATCCTCACCCTCCCTCCCTCCCTCCCACTAGCAGCCGGGGATAGGCAGCAACTGGTCATGTGGACGCAGCCCAGAGGGACAAGTCTGCTCAGGAACAGTACTGTAATACACACATGCTTACAGACAGTACTGGTGACTGCCCTTTTGGCTTGTAAAAGGCCACTCAGGACCATGGAGTCCAGAGCCCAGTGTCAGATTAGTGACCCACAATGGCTTCTCAGGCTTCTCTGGGAAAAAATGCAGACCTCAAGGGAAGAGCTTGTAGGTAGCCTACCAGGCCTTGTTTAGAAGAACACAGCCCGTGTGTGCACACGTGTGCATTAGGCCATTGTGGTGTGGGATGGTATGTTCACAAAAGCAAAAGGGGTTCGTGTCTGGTGTGCGTGTGTAGTGTACATCTATGAGGACACATGCACATACCTGTCTGCTCATGCAGTGGGTTTTGGGGGACATGTGCAAACAGTACACATACATTGTATATCTATATGTGTTGCAGTGCATACTATGGGTATGCGTTGTCAGTGTGAGCTCACCTGTAAATTGTGCAGGTGTGTCTACCCATGTATGGTGGGTGTTCATGTGTATGTTTGTATGCTTGCGTGAGTGTGCAGACGTGTTGTACGTCTATACATGCAAGCGCGTTGGCAGATACCCCAAACGGAACACAGAAGAGGCCTTGGCTCCTGATCAATATCTGGACCACAATTCACTTTTGAAAAGTAGGCGTGATAGAAGGGAGTTCCTTAGGGCCAAATTGATACTCATGAAATCATAGGCTCAGCAGTCCCTGTTAAAAATGCTGCAAGTTCCCCAGCGGGCCCGCAGAGCAGCTGGTCCCAGGCAGAGACGGCTGCCAGACCCCGGAGCAGTGGCTGGTTTGGGCCTTGTGGGATTGGCTGCCTTTGGCCCCCTCCACTGCCTGTCCACCCATGGCTCTGGACCCTTCTGCTGGTTCCGATTAACCTGTGGGACGTGCTCCCCCTAACGCGGAACAGCGGTGCTGTTTCCTTATCCCCTAGCTCCGTCAACTCGAAAACACATACCCCGAGGCCGCCGGAATAATGCTGGTGTCAAGCACTAAGAAACATATTTGTTTTGAGTCCTCTGAGGACAAATGATAGACATGTAAAAATGTTTTTCTGCCTTTCTTGCGGGGGAATACTTAGTTTAGAATTAACTTCTGTCAGGGAAAACACGATTTCCCGCGCCCACTCTCCATGACTTCTCACCGTTTCTATTTTACAGAGAAAAATACCACAGTGTGTTTGACACGTATGATTACAAGTTTACAGAATCTGCTTACGTTTCTGTTATTATGACTTCTCTTTAGGAAAAGCTACTCATTAGAACCAAACGGAAGCTTTCTTGTACAAGAAACAAATAAACACAGGAAATTGGTTATTCCCCACTGAGCCAGCCTAATTCCTGGGGAAGAGAGCTCCCCCAGGGCTCAGAGGACCAGGTTGGGGACATGTTGCCCTCCTTGTGGAACACACATGCACATGCAGTACAGATGGGCATGCATATGCTCACACACGCCCTTCACTCTGGGGACAAAGGGTTTGCTTGGGACAGGAGCAGTGGACAGATACCGGTCCTTAACACAGCTAGCGCTGACCTTGTGACACGGAATCACTTAGCTTGTGGTCGGTCCAGTAGGCAGCTGCTTCTTTCTGCCTTGTTTTCCAGCCCACCCATCTTCTCACTATATCTTTGCCAGAGTCTTCAGCGAGTCGGGGACACTGGCTGCTTGATTTCCTGGCTACAAGATCATTGCCTCGGGTGTACGATGCATAGTTGCCCTCTCTTGGGAGAGGAGAGGAACAAGCAGAGGGCTTTTATACAGGAAGCCCGTTCTTCCATCCTCCACAGTTTAGACCAGGAACAGGGAATCCAGATGGTACTACTCCCAGCCTAACTCCCAGAGAAGCCTCCTTTGGCTTCCTGTAGCGTCACTGTCGTGGTCATTGTCACCATCTCTTGTGTGTGAGGTCCGCCATACTGAGCACTCCAGCCTGGCAGCCTGGCAGCTTCAATAGCCAGCATCTACTTTCCCATTGCCGTGAGGCTGGATATCTGTGACTTGAGTGTTGGCCGTCTTGAGTGCTTGTGCTTTCTCTTTCTGTGTACATGTACTCTTGTGGTGCCGCCTACGCCTAAAACACACTGGTTAGTTATATCAGGATCCACTCTTACGGCTTCAGTTCAGCTAGCATCTCCCTAAAGCCTCTCCCTCCCAGCGCAAGTCTCTGAGTGTAACTTAGATTAAAATGAATCATCCTGATTAACATATGAAAGCTGGCTGGAGAGAGGCAGGAATCCCTTAGCCTAACTGCGCTTAGTTCAACAAAGGGAGAAAAAGGACACATTGGATGACTTTGGGACAGGTGAATCCTCTGCAAACAAAACCACAAATGGTCACATAGTTCCTTTCCTTCCACAACCCCTTTTGGTGCCAGGCCACAGGCCAGGATTACCACACCTCCAATCTCATCTGTGTCTCTCCTGTAATAAACGGTCTCTTGTTCTCTACCTATCCGTGTGACCACATATAATTCATTTCAAAGAGGCACAAGAACCTGCAGACTCCATCATCTAGGAGATAAAAATAAACACAGGATGCTTTTGAACTCTCTTCTCCCTGAACAAGGCTACGACTATTCCCTCTTCTTCACGCACTTGGAGATGGGGGATGGCTTTCCACCAGCACATTAATCATGGCTTAGGGGAACAAGACTCATGATTCTCTTTCCTTTCCTTTCCCTGCCTCTCACCACCCTGTACCTAGAACTTCTGAGATACGCACGCATTGGTAGCAGCTGCTAATCTCAGAGTTAAAATTGGGAGGCAGCTGCTAGGTGTCTGTGGATATTTAGCCTGTGAGATGCACATATTGCATGGGATATCATGTCGTCACGGTGGGCCACATTATGGTGGAGCTGCCCTAACCACAGGCTGACTTTGCCACCACTTTGCTTAATGATGTCACCAAGATGGAGGTGATCATGGGACATCAACAAGACGGTGGTGATCACATGATTAACCAAAATGGCAGTGCCCATACAAACTGCCTAAGCTCTCCAATACGGCCAAGTCCCCAAGGGATCACACATAACCACACTGCTTTACACTTTTGTTTTCTTTCAAATGTTTTATTTTGTTTGGTTGTTATATCTATACACTGTCTCACTATGTAGCTTTGTCTGGCCTAGTACTTGCTATGTAGCATAGGCTAGCCTGGAACTTAAAACAATTTCATGACGCCACCTTGCCTTTGAGGGTTTTGAGGCTGACTTTCTCATGCTGCTTCTTTCTACACAAACCTGTGCAGATAGGTGCTGTTTTATCATCAGGATTCTCTGCCAAACATTTCCTAACCTTGTGCTGACTGATTCAGGAAGGAGTCTGGGATGCAGGTGATTCATATCTTGAGGAAAATTAAATGCAAATGTCATGGTTCATGGCAGTAGCTTGGTCAGCTCAGCCAGGCATGGTCTGGCTCCTGCCCTTTTGCCCTTTGGTCCTGAAGGTCAATGGGAACCCCCGGTCTTCTCTGCGGAGAAACAACCACTGCATGACATGAACCTACATCCCTCCATACTTGGCAACCGTGTGTGGTCTCCCACCCTGCTGCAGCTTCCTTCTGACCAGTGCTTTGGGCAGAACGAGATAGAAAGTCAACAGGCTCTGTTCACAGAGCATGGCCCCGGCAGCAGCCACTCCAGTCCCACAGAGCAGTGTTCCTCAGGACTCGCTGTCCATCCCCCACCTCTTGCCCCAGCCTCTGGTCTTATTATTGACCCTAGAGCTCAAACACTTCAGCATGAAGGAAACAATAACCCCTGTCGTACAAACTTACACATCCCTGGCTGCCCTGTTCCTACTAGGTTCTATTGGCTTTAGAACAGAACTGAGGCTGTAAACTCTACATGGAACTCTTCACTCACCTTGACCCCCCCCCCCGACATAGTCACCTTCACCCCACGTCTGAATCCTACCTTGTGCCAGTGTTCTGTCCTGAGGTTGGCCATGCCTGGGCACTTTCAACTAGTATCCTATGCCCATCCCTGTCCCATGCTCCTAGAGATCTCTGGGTAGCTAGCCCCTGTGGTCCCTGGATGCACCCCAGCCGAGCCCTTAGCCCAGTTCAGAGAGCCTTCTCTGTGAACACTGCAGCCCTGTTGGTTCATGCCATCCTGGGAATTCACCTTTTTACCCCACCTCCCTATGACAGCTCCGAGGGCAGAGATGTTCCCACATTTCCCACAACACTGCCACAGGTCCTTTCCAGGAGGCCACCTGGACACTGAGCTGGGAATGCAGATGAGAATGGTGGTTTTATAAGATTTCACTTCCACTGGCTTTGCTACTTTTTAATGAAGGGATTTTTCTTCTCTTTCTTGCTCCCAACCGAAATAACAAGTTAGCCAAACTTAGTTACCTGCGTTTCTGCTTCAGAGGAAAAGCCATCTGATTTCCAGACTTACCATTAACACAGTGAGTCCTGTGCCCAGAACATGAAGCCCATTGTGAAAAAGACTCTCTCCTATTTGTTGGAAGTCCAGTGTTTTCTGTTTTTAAGTAATACCTCCAGGAGTCAGCCTTGCATGTTCTTAGGGAGCTAGAGACTTAACAGGCTTAATTGAGAATTAGTCTCATTCTCAATAAAGAGTTGTTACATTTTCTTTAAAATGGTTACATTGTTCCTTATAGCGTGGCTGTGGAAGGAAGGAAGAGGTGAGTGGACAGAGGCAACTAAGCCTCACTTGTGTGAAGCCCTGGACCATGGACAGACAACGAATCTTAGGTATTGATCGGGGCTGGGAAGCCTCACTTTTTAATCTAATTATCAGGACACTTCATAAGTGAAGTCAACACAGAAGAGCAGAGGCCGCATGTCTGATTTCTGAGCCCTCTTGACTGTGGCAACAGCCTGGGGCTATTATCTGGACGTGCCATTCGGTATGGGCTGTAGACAGCATCAGCATCAGATCCTATCTGATGCATCACTGGAAATGCAGGCTTGAGGCGGACGTAGCCCACGATGGAAGCTGCACAGGTCGTTAAGACAGCACATCCGCACCTGCCATGCCAGAGAATGGCCACCTGACAGCATCAGCTCACAGGAGGAAACATGAATGTATTTGGGATTTGGTGGGAGTTCCCCAGAGCGATCGTTCCCTAGAAGAGGTGCCTGACAGCTATAGACTGGAGCCTCAGAGGAAGCAGCAGAGGCAGTCTTGAGTCTGAAATCTATAGTCAGAGCAGAGACAGGAGGAGGTCCGCTATGGCAGTAAAGCTTCAGCCTGACTGGGTGACCCACTTTCACAGGGACGGGCTATCTTCTTCACACAGAATCTGCCAATTCCAATATTAATCTCATCTAATAATCCTTCACAACAGCCAGGCTGGCGTTTATTTCAACAGCAGGGTTCTCCGGTCTTGCCAAGTGTGTCCTATAGAATTTACCATCTGATAGAAAAGATACATGACCCCTATCTGGAGTTCCAGCTGTCATTTTGCCTCTGTGGAGAACCAAGGGTGAGGGAAAGACGGGCAGGCGGAGAGCAATGACTTTACCACTTTCTTTGTTAACCCACGCATGGGTCAGCTGTCACGTGTTTAAATGACTATGCCCGTTGAACCTGCAGAATGCACCCATCCTTACCAAAGTCCCTGTTTTCAGTCAGCTTGCAGAAGCTCATCTCTGGCTCTTCCCACAGTCTGTGGACATTTGTGTTAACCCAGTGGAGTTGGGTGAGCTGACATCAGAAGGAAAAGAGCAGGCAAAGTCAGCTATCAAAAAAATGGCCTTGGGAACCAACTCCACAAGTGTGAGCCTCCCACCCTCCACACAGCCTCTCTGCCTCTCTCTTCAGATCCAGCACCATCCAGGTTATCTACCCAGGAATGACTAGCTTCATAGCTATCCAGTTTCGTTTCAGAACACACGTGCTCACTGGCAGCAAAGGGAACATTTGTTCTGAAAAGAGCAATGGACTTGTCGATTTTGTTGCACAGGCAAGGGCATAGTACATTCTTCTCTCAAGCAAGAACAAACTGAAACAGTGGAGGTGTCCATTTGGTGTTCCTAGACTGCCCTCTATGGACACTCAGCTGACCCATTTCCACCTCTTTCCTTCCAACCAACCTGGAGGCTGCCCATGAACACATGGACACAAATGCTTCTTCCTATACTACCAGTGCTGCTGTGAAGAGCCAGGCTCATCGCTTTTAGCCCCTGGTTCCATGGTAGGCTGTGGATAGAACTCACATATGAGGTACATTCCAAGGACATAGAGGCTCTTGACTCGGGCTCTCACAAGGAGTTCTGGAACACTGAAAGAGCTTTCTGGAATGCGAGCACACTCATGCACAACATACAGGGGCAGAGACAGCCTGTGCCTGATATGGGAAGTCCTTCTGTATATGTATTGCTTTCATTGGTTAATGAATAAAGAAGCTTCTTGGGCCTATGACAGGGCAGAATAGAGTTAGTTAGAAAAACTGAACTGAATGCTGGGAGAAAGAAGGCAGAGTCAAAGAGAAGCCAGGTAGCTGCCACAGGAGACAGACAATGGACACCGAATAGAATCTTACGGGTAGGCCACAACCACATGGCGATTACACAGCTTAATAAAAATGGGTTAATTTAAGATATAAGAGCTAGCCAATAAGAAGATGAGCTAATAGGCCAAGCAGTGTGGTAATAATACAGTTACTGTGTGGTTATTTTGGGTCTGGGTGGCTTGGGAAATGAACAAGCAGCCTCTGTCTACATGTGTCTAGAGAGATGGGTACAGCAGGGAAACAGAAAAGGTGGCACCAAAGCAGCAGAGGGACTACCCCTGGCAGTATCCAATTTGGAAGTCCACAGTGGGCATGCAGGAAGAGGCTAATTTAGCTTAAAATGATCAAGAGACATGAAGCACGGTTGCTCCACACACATTTGCAAATTAGATACAGGGTAGGAAGGAACGCTTCAAGCAGTCCCAGTGTCAGCGAGCTATTGCTTCAGAATCCAGAGAGGGGATATCTCCTCTGACAAGCCCAGCAGATGCTTCTGGATGTGGGCATCATGGGACTCCAGGGAGAGAAGCAGGCAGCAGACCAGGTCTGCAGAACTCTGGCTTTAGGTTGTGGTAGAAGCTCACCTATCCCTGCCAGGTCAGCTTGTTGCTTGGAACTCATACTGGACCAACCAAATCATGTGGCTCAGAGGGTAGTTGGTCCTTTGAAAATCTGTGCAGCCCATGTCCATGTCCACAATAGGCAGGTGGGGACAGGCAGAGCTCAGGACTACGGAACACAGGAAACAGGTGCCTTGTTACTGGCCACATGGTGACAATGCAGAACTCCAGGAAAGGGAGCGAGCGTGGCTCACATATCCTCAGAGGTGTGTGACACACTCAGGCTTTTACTTCTCTGAGGGAGACCTTATGGACACAGGACCCTCTTAACTCTGACCCTGAGTTGTCTTGAGAGCCTGAGTAGCTGTGTGGGGGAGCCCAGGATTCATCACCATACACAGCTGGGGGCAGACTCTTGGGCACCATTGCCAGCTGTAGAACCCTGTGTGACTCCAACAGAAGGGGCCAAGTTTCCTTTCCTTCAAAGTGGCACATGGTGCCCTACTAAGCAGAGATAAGGCAGATCAGTCAGGGGGTGTCTGTCCTGGTTCTGGACTGAAGGAAGACAGCAGGAGAAAGAGGAGCAGTGGCTTGCAATGGAACCACTACATTCTTCCAAGTGTGGCCACAAGGGTCCACCTTTCAAGGCACACATTTCTCTAGCCATCCCTCCTTGTTATTTAGAACATTTCTCCACCATTCAATTTGTTATCGTTAATTGGCTATAACTTTTCCAAATGGTTTACTTCAGTTCGCTTAAACTCTATGAATTTCAAGTCATTCATTTCACTCTACAACCAAATGTGATTCTAGAAGGGACTGCTTTTTAATTAAAGGTGGAATCCCATGTTTTGAGAAGGCTTAACAGTGTGCTTACACTGTGGAAGAAAAATTAATTTGGAAATGAATGAGACCCCCGAGTCCAAATACTATGGAATTTACTGGCCACGTAAATCAACAATCACTTTTCTTACTTCAACGTGGTACTAACTTTAATTATTTCTGAAATACTGCACCTGTCAAAACAAACACTACCATCAAAGTGGCCAGCTGTGCCATGAGATGGTACCACGAATATGGCTGTAGCACTTTCGATAACAACTGGATGGATATTATTCCATCTTCCTTTGAGGAATATTAAAGTCCCTTCCTTTGTAAAAAAAAAAAAAAAAAAACTCCTCTCAGAGGCCTCTGTATAGGCAGCACAGCTGGGCTAGTGGGCCCTCTCTTCTGGTAAGGGGAGCAGAGCAGAAACTGGGCCTGCTCCAGGCCTGCCAATCGGTCTAAGGGTTGGGAACAATCCTATGGCCACTGGGGTTAGATTCTCTCTGTGCCCCTGCCACAGCTCCATGAAAGCACCATGTACTATGTGTGGATCATTCCTCAAGTATGACATTTATAAAGCAGCAAAGACTGACCATTCCCCATGGCTGAAGGACTGCCTCTACAGGCAGCTGAGGCTCTTGGTCGTAAGCCCAGGGGTCACTTTCTTTTGGAGATCATGAGGATCAAACCTGCTTTCTGGAGATATCACAGGAATACTAGAATTTATGTTAGTGGGGTTTGTAAAGCTTCCCAGGAGATATTAATGAGAACCAGGGTCCAGATCTTGATAAGAGGGCACACACACACACACCCCACACACACGAGCTCACACACACACACACACACACACACACACGCACGCACGCATCATGCACAGAATACGAACATGAACATGCAGGGACATGTATACAGATGTATAGAACACATGTACATATGTATATATGCACAGACACCTTTTACCTAACAGACCCAGTCCACATGACAGCAATCTGAATCACAAGCAACATGTAACCTTGTTCCTGTAATTAACACACTCTCTGACATTCACTCGGTTTCCAAAGGCCTTCCAGGCCCAAGGAAAACAGAGCTGTGAAGTCCCATAGGCTGTGTTCTTCAACACCAGCATCTGGATGGCTGCTCATCTAACACCCTGGGGACCAGAGGAACCGGAAAATCAGCAACACCCTTGGAAAAATGCATGGTCACCCAGACCCACTCTGCCAAGGAAAAAGCGTTCAGAATCCTAAGAGGAGTGACATGATGTCAACAGCGCCTGGCTGCAGGGTCCCTGGAAAAAGACTCAGGAAGAGAGCCTCCCACTGGCAAGGGTCACAGGCCACACAGTCGTCAGGACTGCTTCCCAGTCACTGCAGACCTAAAGTGACTCACAGCATGACAACCACTCTTCAGACATAGAGAGGAAACTCCTTGGAGATCTCTTTACATGATGTCTGTTTTACTTTTTTCATAGCACAGAAATTAAACGGTGTGAAAGTTTATCAAATGAAAAGTGGGAGCCAGCCTTTCACTTCTAGCAAAACCCTGGATTCCTAGAAGGTTTGTGTTTGCTCTCATGGGTATAGAAGAGTCAGCTTTTGATGAGATAATCTTTTCTGCACTCAGCTGTTTCTTGTCTTGACAATCCTTCCGTCTTGACACACACAGTCACCATTCATTCTTTCGTGTGTGCGGATATATTGGGTGCACACCCGCACATGTGGGGGATGCGCACAAGAGTGTGTGCATATGCGGTACTCTAACCCATGAGGGCACCTATGGGGGGCAGAAGTTGATGTTCTTTCCACCTTATTTTCTTTTCACCTTGTTTTTGTAAAGAGGATCTCTCACTGAACCTGGTGCTTGTGGCTTGGCTAGACTGACTGGTCCCTGAGCTGAGCTTTGGGGACCCTGCTGTCCTCACAGTCCACATAACACCGTGCTACATATGGCTGCCGCCATCTTCTGCTTTGAAGCAAGCATGGGGATCCCAGCTCAAGTCCTCTTGCTTGCACAGCAAGCTCATTATCGTTGTACCAGCTCCCTGGTCCACACCTATTTTCTTTTAAAAATGGTTCCATGGAACTTCAGCACCAGGGTTGGGTTAATTCTCCCTCTTCATGAACATTTCACTTTTCACTCCCAGAATGGTGTCTCTGAAAGTGTCTTTGTCTGGATCATGCACAAGTGTATGTCCAAGAAAGTTTCCTATACATAAAACTGCTAAGTTCAAAGAAGATGTCAGTTTTTACAGCGTTCTTAGCCTGCTAAAGGGTTCCTGCTTTGTTTCTCATCAGAGTCCCTGACTATGGCAGCCTCTTTATTTGGAGTTTTTCCTTCTCATGTAAGCTATTTCTTCCCTGGAAATTCGAGTTTTTTTCTTTGTCTTTGATGTTCTATGTTCTTCATGGACCATGTCCCCCGAGGGAGCATAGCCTAGAGGCAGTGCTGGGAAGCATCCTCACCCTATAGAGTGGTGATGGCTCACATCCCTTCATCTCTAAGGACGTCTGCTACTTCTCTGATCTCTCCCGGAATCCTAGGGAAGTTCTGGGAACTGTGGAGGGCACGGGAATGCCTCTTTCTCTCTTTCAGCATTTTTCACTGTAGTAAATACACAATGAGTGACTGCCTTTCTGCTGACCTCTGACCTCTGCTTCTGAGAGGTCCCTTCAGGTGGAACTGGCAAGTCACTGGTGTGATCTTGAGTCCTTTTCAGAATGGTGTCCTATCTCATTATTATATTATTTTCTGTTTAGGAAAACATACATGCTTTAAATTTTGATTTTTATTTTGTTGTCCTTATTGAGGGTGCGCAGGCTGGTTTTATTTTATATATACTTTAAATTACTTGATACTCCCCCACTCGGTAAAATATCTATGCTGATTTTATATCCTGGAGTATTTTTTTCCCAGACCACCCACTCTGCCTGTTTAACTTCATTTCTCCTCCTTTGCAAACCTAGTTTTATCCGTGTGCCCAGAGTCCCCGTGTTGTCTTTATGGCTGATAAAGGCCCAGCTTGCTTTGCTGCTAATCCCACCCATGATGTAAATGATTTTTCCTAACATCAGTGACTGTGGGAGGTAGATGGACATCCAGAACCTAACATCAGCAGCTATCCCAAGACAGCAAGGCCTGGACCAGGTGCCTGCCCAGATCCTCTTCCATTAGCAATGGTGGAAACTCCACATGAGGTTTCTGTCCCCTTTTCCTAGGAGCCACAGCCTTTCCCTGTCTTGGGTCAGCTGGTTTGGCTTCTAAGCCACTGTGGGAACTCTCTTTTCTCAGCTCCCTGGTGCACAGCACATTATAAAAGGTGTCCCCTTCTCTTGGAGGCACCCTCTCCTCACAGCTCAACTGAGCCACAGTTTTAAAAGCTCCCTTCCTGGGTGCCAGCCATCTCTAGACTTCCCAACTCCTCCCCATGTCTACCTGCAATGTTCTTTTATTCAGTTTGAAGCTGTACTTTATTCCTTGGGAATATGGCATGGTTCTTGAATCGTTGGGCATTTTCAGTATTGCCAAACTGAAGAAGAGCCCACTCTTCTATTCACACTGTGTTTGGAGGGGCTGTAGACCATTCCCACATCCTTCCTTGGAGGAGGCTTGAAGGCTGGGAGGGAGCCAGCCCACATTCCTATTAGATTCCCCGCCTTGCTACAGTGAATTTACATTGCTTTGGTAATTAAAACATCAAATAAAACAAAACAATGCCAAAGTTAAATGAAGTGGAAAAGGCTCCATAATTGCTGGGTCACAACTGTGGGAGAGGCTTGGTACTTAGTGTGAATGCCGTTTGGGGTGGGGGGCAATGTTGTCCCTCTCTGAGGACCCTTCCCTGCAACCTAAAGCACTGCTGTGTTGACCACTTTGCAGCATTGTGACAAAATAGAGATGACAGACAACATGTAGAGAGTGGAGCTGTTTGGGGTTGAAAAGGTTCTGTCTGGGGTGGGCAGGTGCATCGCTTTGGGTCTGGGACTGAAGGTCATGGGACCGGCATTGTGAAAATGATGCTCACACGGTGAAAAGTGATGATGGCCAGGAAACAGGGAGAGAGGTAAGACATAGCCCTTAAAGGCATGTCTCAATGATCCCTTCCTACAGTGAGGCCCCACCTACACAGTTTCCCCTACTTCTCCGAGCCTTTTTGATTACAAGTCTACCAGTGAATTGATCCTTGATGGGCTAGAGGCTGAAAATTCCAATCACCTCTCAATGGTCAGATCTACTAGCTGGGGACCAAACTTTGGATGCAGAAGACCTTTGTAGGGACAGTTCCCACGCAAGCCACAACAACTTCTTCTGGAGTCACACCGTAGACATGTCTTGTAGACATTCAGGAGGTGGCGAGTGCCGGGTCCCAGTACAGCTCAGTCTGGGTCTGGAGAGGGTGCCTTTTCTCTGTGTCTTCACTGGATGGCAGGCTGGGGGAACTGTATGGATCCCATTTTACAGCAATGCCAACCCTATCCATGAGGTCCCCTTGGGATAGCCATGCCTGGCCATTAAGTTCAAACTGTTCCACAACTCAAGTGACCAAGTAAGTTGCAAGTTCTGCCCGGTGTCTGCCTAGCAGGCACAAAGCTCTGGGTTGATTTCCAGCACTGAAGATACTTAAGGGTAAATAATTTGCAGAATGTTCCAAATTTTACGAAATGAAAGTGTTAAAGCCATATAAAGCCTATAAATGTAACAAGGTAACAAGATATCTTCCTAGATTTGCTACATAATATGTATGTGTGCCATTAGACATTTTTCTTGTGATGCCATACTGAAATATAAATTAGAGCATATAGTATCATCTCCTAGGCATTTCTGCCAAGCATGCTAGTGTTGTTTCTTTGTTTCTTAACAAATACGATTTGCACCACAGGAGGCTTAATTAAAAGTGAATTTCAATACACACACACATGAAAAACATCAGGTTGCCCAGTCTCTAGACACAAGAAACCTTTCTAAGGGCTGCAGAGATGAATCAGTGGTTACGAATGACCACTGCTCCTGCAGAGGACCTGGGTTGGTTTCCAGCAACCACGTGGCAAAATCACAATCATCTGTGATGATAATTCCAGGGGATCCAATTCCTTCTTCTAGTTTCTGTGGGCACTGCACACATATGGTGCACATACACACACTCAGGCTTACACACATACATGCAAAATAAAATAAATAAAAATTTTATTTTTTTATTTTCGAGACAGGGTTTCTCTGTAGCTTTTTGGTTCCTGTCCTGGAACTAGCTCTTGTAGACCAGGCTGACCTCGAACTCACAGAGATCCGCCTGCCTCTGCCTCCCGAGTGCTGGGATTAAAGGCGTGCGCCATCACCGCCGGGCAAATAAAAATTTTAAAAAAATTACAAAGACCAAAGCCACAGAGAAACCCTGTCTCGAAAAAAAAAATTACAAAAAGCCTGTCTGGAGGTCACTATGTCCCTCCACACCCACCTGTCACTTGACAGGCTGAAAGGCCAAATGGCTTCCTTACTTCTATTTTTGTTTTGTTTTGTTTTTTAACACTCTGCGTACACAGCTCCTCCACGCACAATCGTTCTAAGTGTCCCAGGGAGCTGGAACACACCCTTGTGTACTTTTTAGTCTAAACGACTCATAATAGCTACCTCATTGTAATTCTATGTAAATACTTGCTGTGTTATATTGTTTGGGGAATGATGGCAAGAAAAAAAAATACAGTCTGCACATGCTCAGTACACACCCAGTTGTTTTTTCCCAAGTATCTTCAATCTGCGGTTAGTTGAACCAGCAGATGCAAAGCCCAGGGACACCGAGGGCTGACTGTAATTTAGATTGCTTTAGAACGTTGGATGAAATGTCAGATTTCCTCAGGTTTTCATTTGCTCTGACAATATTTCCCAAGGAGGGTAAGCAATCAAAACACTATGTTCTCACGTCACTGGAAATAATACTTCTCTCCTGGGTTTTGTCACCAACCTGATACATAATTAGGTTCTTTTGTTTTTAGCTTGTTTTCAATTTCTAGGATTGCATTTTCTTTCCTCGGCTTTAATTTTGGCCTTTGTCTGCAGAAAGCATAAATGACTGTGAAGAAGCTGCTTCGGCAGCAGAAGGCATCCTGATGTCTTTTGCATCACTGTAGCCCAAGCCTCGATGCCTCTCAGGGAACATTGCCACAGCCTTACAAGCTGTAACCCCAAATCTGCGTTGCCAAAACACCTAGCGCCTCAGGGCAACAATGACCCCCAAGCTGTTGCAGGGTTGCCTCAGTTTATGTGGGTTTTCTCAGGCAGATGGGTGAGGTCCTGGCATACACTTTCTGGGTTTCTGGAGTCTTTCAATGACTGCTCTATCCGTAGAGCATGAGAGATTCTTTTTTTTTTAATTTATTTATTTATTAAAGATTTCTGCCTCCTCCCCGCCACCGCCTCCCAACGAGAGATTCTTTACAGGGTCTTTTCTTCACCAGCATTTGTGCAGACTGGCAGTGCACTTTTTGTGATGTTGATCTCGACTGGACTTCCTGATGGCTCACGCTTTTTCTGGGAGCTGTGAACCCCCAGATCCTGAATTTCTTGTAAACAACTTGTTTTCCCCTGATCTGAGTGCCTACAGCTGCTCTGAGCACAAGACCCTCAGGAGTTCCTGATGGCAGGGGAGTGGTTTCTGGTGTGTTCGGCTGGGGCATGGCTATCTCTATATAATCTGCCCCTGAACACAATAAAGGGGCATTCTTGGGGCATTCTGGCATCAAGAATGACTCGTGTCTCTGTGTGTCTGTGTGTTTTAATCTCCAGCCCCTTGCCTGGTTCACAAACTGTATGGTGGCGCATAGAGCGCAGACGGGGGTGGTGCGCCACAACCTGTTACCTTCTGTTCTGAAGTTGCAGTCCTGCTGAGTATCTACCTGCTGGACTGCCTCTCAGACACACGCATGGTAAAAACACATTTGGGGCCTGTGCGTGTGTGCATGTATGTGTACATGTGTGTGTGTATGTGTGTGTGCACTCTCATATAGGTGTGCATGTGATGGCCAGAGGTTAGCCTCTAGTGTTAGTCAACAAAAGCACTTGGTTTTTTGAGTTAAGGTCTCTCACTGGCCTGGGGAATCATTGATTAGTCTCAGCGGGATAGTCATTGACACCCAAGGACCTGCCTATATTTGTCTTTACAGTGCTAAGAATACAAGCATGTGCCGTACACCTACATCTTTTTTAAAGGCTAAAAAAAACTGTATGAATATTTTGAATGCATGTATACATGCGTAACATGTGTGTGTCCAGCATCCATGAAGTCTGAAATGAGATATGTGTGATATCCTAGAACTGGAGTTGCATGCAATTGTGAGCCATCATGTGTGTGCTGGGAGCCTAACCTGTATCTTCTGAAGCAAGTACTCTTAGCCACTAAGGCATTCCTCCAACCCCAGTACCTGGCCTTGTTACATGGATTTCGGGGATGGAGCTCAGTCCCTATGCCTGTACAGTCATCACTTTATCTACCCCAGTCCCAGTGCACATCCTTTATTTGGCTGTGGACAGCAAGAATATTTCCTCTGGTTTGGGGGTCATACTGGCACTTTCTTTTGTTGTTGTTGTTTTGTTTGTTTGTTTGCTTTTTTCAACACAAGGTTTCTCTGTAGCTTTGGTGCCTGTTCTGGAACTAGCTCTTGTAGACCAGGCTGGCCTCGAACTCACAGAGATCCACGTGCCTCTGCCTCCTGAGTGCTGGGATTAAAGGTGTGCACCACCACCACCTGGCTACACTGGTACTTTCTCCCTCAGGCATACCTGACACCAGGACTGACATAGTAACACTTGACTCAGTCTCTAGACGACCATTTTGTGGCTCAAGAGTAAGAAACAATGGGAAGCCACTGCCTCTAGAGCACTGTTGACCTTCACTGGAAAGGGAGACCTGACTTTGGGGTTAGTATCGGAGCTGAGCGTCTCCTATGTGAGTGCTGGGCAGCTGTGCCCTGCTATCCCATGACTTATGGATGCTGTGTTCCCCGCAGAGCATAAATACTGCACTAAAGCCTCCATTTGTCATTTGGGCTGAACATCTCCGAGCTTATGCAATATGAATTACATTTTGTAATGGCCTTCATGCTCAAGTCTTATGGGAAAATATTGTTTTCAACAAGACAAAGCAAATTGCAGGCATTCCTGAAGGGGCTTTGGACTTGTACATGGAAATACATTTAATCTGACACAGTTACTCTAATGATCTCTTCTGCTATCTTTTCTGGAACATAGAATGTGCTTTGCCCATCCAAATGGAGCATGACGCTATGCTGGCAGGAAAGTCCAAAGCCGCACTGAAGGAGGCTGCGGGAAAGAAGCACAGGCAACTTTCTGGGACAGTCCAAGGACCTGCCACACATGCAGGCTAGCGAAAGCAGTCCCACAGACTGAACCCCAGAGCCATGTGTGGTCTCCTATCCCAGAGTGGAGAGGGCTGAGGTGGCTTCTCATCACAGGTGCTGGTGTTTTTCCATCCTCTTTTTACTGCTGGCCTGCTGCTGCCAGGCCCTCTGAGTCAGCCGTGTAGCACTAAATGAAGAGGAACAAGAGTCAAGTTCCCAGGAAAGCCCTTCCAACTCTGTGCCTGGGCCCATTCTGTGACTGAGACTGTTGACAAAGGCTTGTGCCTTCCTCTACAGACCATGTATCCACCCGACACTGTGCTGAGTCCCCACTTCTCCTGCTGCTCCCGAACAGCCTGCCCTATCTTCTTTAGACCTAGCCATGATTTTATGTCCCAACCACCCCGTGGCCAAGGCCCTCAGAGCAAGCCAAGGGAAGCAGCAACACCAGTACCTCTGCCAAGGTCCTGGAGCCTGGGGTAGGAGGCTGCATTGTCTAGAGTTGTTCCTGTGACTCGTATCCAGGTGGGCTCAAGCTAGGGGCCTGCAGAGAACCACTCTGTGGAGCATTCTTCAGTGGGGATGGAGACCGAAGGTCCTGGAATGATGCGCAGCTGGGACGAGCTGGAGTAGCAGGGCAGGAAGCGGGGAGGGACAAGTGATACATTTAGGGAGAGAATAGGTGATGGCCTAGAGTGGGGGATTTGGTGGAGATGGAGTGTAGGGGTTGGAGGTGTCCCGGCACAGGAAGTGCAGATCTGGAAGAGGTGGTCAGGGCTTAGAGTCAGGGAAGCTTGGAGGTAGCACGACCCATTTCTGTCACTACAGGGCAGACAGAGGGAGGTGAGGCAGCAATTCCCTAGTCATACTCTTTCACAGCTGGCCTCTAAGGAAGGCCTTCACTTCTGTCGTGTGTTAGCCTTCAGGATGGAGTCGTTATGTCCAGACCAACTTGGGACAGGGCATGATTCAGAAATTATGAGAGCCACAAAGCCTAGAGCATCTTAAATGTCACATGACATCACTAGAGGCTCCCAGAAGCGAATGTCTTCACAGGGATTTACCAACCAACAGCTGGGTGGTACCCACACAGAGATCTGCACCTACACAGAAAGGGTGTTTCTATCAACCTGGCTTCTGATGAAAGACAGTGGGACGGACAGACAGTTTGAAATTAGCAATAAGAAATGCCCACAGTTCCGTCAGCTACAGACGGAAGCCCTGGGATAGACTACTGTTGTCCTCTCTGTGCTGGTTAGACGTTTGTAAAATCGACACAAGCTGGGGTCATCTGAAAAGAGAGAACCTCAGTTGAACAAAAATGCTTCCAGAAGGGACATTTTCTTGATTGATGATGGATATAAAAGGGTTCGGCTTGCTGTGGGCAGTGCCACCCCTTGGTAGGGAGTCCTGACTGTATAAAAAAGCAAACTGAGCAAGCCATGGGGGGTGGGGGAGCCACAAGCAGTATCTCTCTATGGTCTTTGCTTCAGTTCCCTGTCTTTGGGTTCCTCCTTTGACCTCAGGACTTCCCTCTGTGGTGGACTGTAACCTTTGTAAGGTGAAATGAACCCTTTCCCTCCCAAGTTGCTTTAGGTCATGGTATTTATCATATCCAGAGAGAGAGAACTGGGACACTCTGATTGGGCTTTTGAAGAGAATGGCTAGGTCTGGAGCTGGGACAGAACCCTTTCATTTTACAAAGATGACAGATTAGCCGTCCATGACCAGGGTGCTGCCCTGCTCAGCTCTGGGTAAGGGCCTGCTTCCTGGTTTGCCAATACTATATTCTCACAGGGCTCTCACAAGGTGGAAAGAGAGCGCAGGGAGAGAGAGAGACGGTCGCTCTCCTGGTTTTCCTCCAGGTCCATTATTCACATTTTCTTTCATTTTTATTTTAAATCAGCATACAAAGTTTTAGGTTTCATTATGGCATTTTTCAAACATAGTTTATCTTGGGTAATCTTATCCTTTCAAGGGTTCCTAGCTACCTCCCAAAAATCCCTCTTCTTACCACCTTGGAGCTGAAAATTTGGCACTGACTGCTGGCCCTGCACTGACCGCTGGCCCTGCACTGACCGCTGGCCCTGCACTGACCGCTGGCCCTGCACTGACCGCTGGCCCTGTTTCAGAGTAAAGTTGTTCCATAAAAGCCGGAGAGAGTAGAGAAAATTGAACTAACGAGCAAAGCTAGTATCAGACCTGAAAGAGGCAGAAACAGACTTGGTTCCGAGATGATTGTGTGATGGTGGGGGCAAGGGCCAGGGTGGTGAGCCTTCATGCAGGGGGCACCATGCATGGTAAACTGTGGTAAAGACTGGAGATATCTAGGCAGAGTCTAGAGTGACAGCTCTGCTGACTCCCTGATCTCAGAACTGAGAGATGAGGCTCCTTCCATCTGAGCACCCAGCCTACAGTCACTTGTCACCGTTGGCACAAGGATCAGTGAAGCCTCTAGACTATATCACATCGTGTCCTATAAACTGGTGTCGCATCAAAATGATTGTAGGAGTCTAACTCCGGTGCCCATGTGCTGCCTGCAAGGAGAAAACACAGTTTTTCCATAGCCACGAAGTCCAATGTGAGATCATAGTGATCTCCTTCCCACGGAGATTGCCACGGAGCTAAGAAGCCCACAATCAAACATCTCTCTTGCTCCAAACGGCCTAGCTTTGTAGTCCCCAGACCTCCGTCACTCCATTCTTCAAAGTGTAGCAAGAGACATGCCCCTTGGCCCCTGCAATTGGCCAGGTCTTGTCCATGATCACAGAATTGGCCTGAGTGTAGGGGTCAGGGCCCAGGGGATCCAGAGCAGTGTCGATGGAGAAAGATAACTGCTTATCCACCGCGATACATCGTCAGGAGCCCGTTGTCCTCACCCGCTGTCTGTATAAACCCCGCGGGATGGATCGCACTACACGGAAACGCAAGTGCTGTGGGCCAGAATGGATGCTCCCGCCTGCAAGGGAGATAGGGTACGTGATGGATTCCCCACTAATGGGCAGAAGAAGAATGGTAGCGATGCGGGAGCCACTCGATGCCCATGCATCTTGTGGTAGAGCGGAGATTCTAATCTCGGGCGGCTCGCTCACTCACATCTGTCTTCCCACCTCCTCCCACCCCGGAGAAGAGGCGAAAAGCAAACCCCTGTGCCCAGGGAAGCCACTGGGGGCTGGACGTTGATGAAGGGCCAGGGACTCAATAAGCACAGATGTCGGGGTACAGAGTTAGCAGAGTTTTGCTTGTGGTTTGACAGCTAACGGGCCAAAGATGCTCCCCATTGGGCCAGAACTGGGCTCTGTAAGATGAAGGGAGACCTGTGGGAGTCCTGTTCATGTCTAGTCCTCCGTGCACCTTGAGGTGTGAGGGAACAGGAAGGCAGGGAAGATGCCCCTCCTTTCCTTTAGCACAGTGGTTCTCAACCTACTAAAATTGCGACCCTTTAATACAGTTCCCCATATTGTTGTGGCCCCCAACCATAAAATTATTTTGTTACTAGTTCATAACTATAATTTTGCTACTGTTATGAATCATAATGTAAATATCTGATATGCAAGATATCTGATATGTGGACTCCTCCCCCCTCCCATGAAAAAGTCATTCAACCCAAGGGGTCGTGACTCACAGAATAAGAACCACTGCTCTAGTATATGGGAGGTTCCAAAAGCCATGATCCAAGGAGCAATGTGGGAGGTCATCACCCCAAATTGGTTTTGCAAGTGACATTTGTGATTGCAGACTATTATTTTAACCGGGCCACGATGTGTTACATTTCTTTATGCTGTAGAATATTACTTTATGCAAAGATGTGTTTCTTTGGTTTATGCTGCATTTGTTTAACAATGTAAGGATGTGTTTAATTATGTAAATATGTAATTGTTCTATTCACCTTGCCTTGATTGCTCTAATAAAGAGTTGGATGGCCAATAGCTAGACAGAAGAGGGATAGGAGGGGCTGGTGGGCAGAGAGAATAAATAGGAGGAGAAATCCAGGAATGGAGCAGAAGGGAGGAGAGGA
>NC_022021.1:51944331-51952518 GCF_000317375.1 Microtus ochrogaster
GAGGGGAGGAGAGGGAAGGGAGGAGAGAAGGGGAAGGAGAAGAGGAGAGGAGAGAAGAGGAGAGGAGAAGAGAGGAGAGGAGAGAGGGAAAGAGAGGGAAGGGGAGGAGAGGAGAGGGAAGGGAAGGGGAGGAAAGGGGGGGAGGGGGGAGGGGAGGGGAGGAGGGGAGAGGAGAGGGAAAGGGAGGGGAGGGGAGAGGAGAAGGGATGGGGAGGAGAAGAGAGGAGAGGGGAGGGGATGAGAGGATGAGGGACATACCCATGGCAAGAAGCCAGGTAGCCCAGCCACCAGCTGTTCCCAAACTGGAGGTAGAAAAGGGGGCTACAGACTCACAATACACCTGGGCAGAAATCTGTGAGAAGAAATCTCTGTGAGAACCAGTCCTGGGGCAGGAAAATCCAGCCTGTACCTGACAAAGAATGAATAAGGCTCCGAGGGGGGAAAACTACAGAGGATTTAGTCACAAAACAGTTCTTTAGTGAACTTACCTACAGATGCTGCCTGGTTCTCACCACGAAGAGAGGAAGCTACAGAATGTTCTGTTGGCTGGGAGCTGGGAAGGAAGCCACCCTGTTGGCATGGCTGGAGATCTCTGCTGTCTGCAAGGTTTGGTCCTAAGTTGGTTGTATTTAACCAGATCCCTACCTTCTATGATTTTCTCAGAGCCTACCTTGCCTCCAGAGAGGGATGTATTCAACTCCGGTCCAGTTTAATCACCCTGTCACACACAAAGGAGAAATATTTGACCTAGACCAAGAGGACTGCCATCCAGGGCCCAGCTCACAGGCTCATTATAGCATAGAATTTACCCGCTTCCAACACCTCCCTAAAGATATTAACAGGCCACAAATAAACCCAAATTGTGCAATGTGAAGAATCAGCTTTAGTTCCAGAAACAGTCAGGTAGAAATCATCAATAAATCAATAGACTAACAGCTTTCATGTAAAATGTTGATAAAATGCAAAAACAAAAAAGTAATGTCGGCAAAGAGACATTAAAAATTGAAGTTTAAATGATAGTGATAAGAGCATTCAAATACGAATGCAGAGAGTCCCAGACGATCTTCTTGGTGGACTGGTCACCACGGAAAATAGGACCGCTGGTCTAGAGAACACAATAGGAACTGAAAAGCAAAGGAAAGGAAAGATGCAATATCCCACAGGGCACAAACGTATCATATATCCCTGCTGGAAACACCAGGGAAAAGAGAGCTGAACAGAAGCAAGGCACGAAGGTAACAATGGCAAGGAATCCCCCTGATGCTTGTCGCACACCAACCTCAGACCTACACACGTCATAGAACACCAAACACTTCAGGTATTGTCAAACACTTGAGAACACCTATGAAACTTCCAAAAATGAAAGATAAAAACCTTGACAGGAAATAAAAAAAAAATCCTTGTCGATTGAGGATCTAAAATAAGAATTATGTCTGACTTCTCAGAAACCATGCAAGCAAGATTAGAGAAGAGTGAAATATTTAAGGACGTGTGGAATCATCATTGTGAAGCTCTGTGTCTTGTTAATGTCTTCTCAAAAACAAAGGAGAAAAGCAAACAGAGGAAGTCTGTTACTTGTTGATCTGCCCTAAGAAAATGTTTGTTCAAATTAACACCAGCCATGTATCCGGATATGTATGCTTAAATGCACAGTTATGGGTATGCATTATAAGAAATTTGTGGCAGCAAGGATGGGGGAGAAATAACAGTGCTATTTTCTATTATGGGAGACTCACATTGCCTGTGAGGCAGAACGGTGTTGTTAGAAAATGGACTTCAATTTAAAATAATGTTGTACGTGTGTATTTTTAACTCTGGAAAAGCCACTAAAACAGTAAAAAAAAAAAAGTACAATTGATATGGTAAGGAAAGAATAGAGAATAAAAACACCCAAATGAAAGTGTAAAAATCAGGAAAAAATGTGAAAGACAAAGTATGAGTGAAAACAAACATAAGAAGACAACACATACAGTAGTCACGGAGCCAGCCACGTCAGTAATGACCTCAAAGTGAGAAATCTGAGCATGAATAATAAAATAAGACCCAATTATGTGTAATTTTAAAAATCCACCATTTAAAACATCAATTCCTCCAAACTGGAAGAATGGGGAAATGTACCACACTTAACACTAATAAGAAGCTGGAAGTGTCATCGCCATCATCAGAGTGGGCAGACTTTAGAGTAAGGAAAGTCATCAGTGTGATCCATGAAGCTAACGCTAACCATGTCAGTCCTTGGCAATACACAGAAATATTTAATATGCAAACCTCAAATGTCATCTCAAACATTCAGAGAAATCTAGGAAATTGCCTGCATCTAGTGGGCTTCTGTGCACTGCACAGCTTCCCAGACAGCAGAACGCACAACCCCTTCCGACTCACATGGAACATTCTCTAAGGTGGACCACAGTCTGGTGCATAAAAATCTTCTACAATTGCTTTTTAAAGAACAGAAATGCTTAGTATCTTCTCCCAGACTAAAATAAACTTAACTAGAAATAAAAACAGAGATCTATTCGCAAAATCCCCCAAATACTCGGAAACGAAACCGCACACGTATAAATAGAACACAGGTCAAAGGAGAAATATCAAATGAACTTTAACTGATGATTTTAATTATAATAGAAAGAAAAATGAAATTACCAAAGTTTACAGGATGAGCAAAAGCAGTGTTTAAGGGAAATTACAGTAGTGAATGTACATTTTATAAAACAAAGATCCAAACTCAGTAATAAAAACACGAACCTTGGGAAAATCTTTAAAAAAATTAAATCTAAAATAATTGAAACAAATAGTAAAAATTAAGACAAAAATCAATAAAATTGAAAAAGAGAAAGTGGAAATTTAGTGAACTGACAAGACTCTAGCCAGACTAGCCAAGAGTAAAGGAAGAGCAAACACTAAACAAAAGACACATCACAGCAGACTCCGTGGACAGAAGAGAATAATAATGGAGTCTTTTTTAATCACTTTGTATCTACAGTATTTGGTAATCTAGTTGAAACTGGATAATTGATTGAAAGATACAATCATTCAAAAGTCACATAAATAATAGATGATCTGAACAGGTTTAAAATATATTAAGGAAATTGAATTAATAGGCAATAAATTTCCAAAGAGAAAGCATCAGGCTTATGTGGTTTTACTGGTAAATTCTACCCTTTTTTTTTTCAGTGTTGGAAAACAATTTGTGCCTCAAAATGTAGTCAAGAAAAAAAATAAGAAAAATGGAACAAAATGTAAAACTCATCAGGAAATCCATCCTGAGCAACGCTATTCTGCAGGCGGCTTCTGTTCCCCCATCACCTTCCCTGCATAGTCCAGCACGTGAGTCACTGAATCCCAGTCCACTCCTGCACGAGCAGATACGTAGACCACTCACACTGGCCGTCCGGATGTTCCGTGATAGGCTGACTTCACTGAGACGTCAAAGAACGACAAAAATAAAAAAGGCAGCCCATCTTTGTAAGCAGGGAGAAACAATATTGGTGACAGACCAGTTCTTTCAGACTTGTTCGATAGGTTCAAGGCAATCTCATTCAGAATCTCAACAAATTATTTTACGGCTACCAATAACTGGCTCCTACAGTTTGCAAGGAGGGGCAAAAAAAAAAAAAAGCGGAACAACCAACTACATATAGGAGAGTGGTCCCAGGGCCGTTACCATACAATAGTAATCATGGGGGCATGGTACTATGAAAGCACAGACAATTAGGACATCTGAACACAGAGCAGAGAGGCCCAGAAATAAACCAACATAAGCTTAGCACACTGGTCTTTCACGGAGGAGGAAAGCCTCAGTGGAGGAAAGACAAGGTGCTGGAACACCAGCTGTTCACGGGCGAAGACATCACACACTCCACAAAAGTAGTCCAAATCGCAGCATCTGTTTAGAGTGCAAAGCCACAAGACCCCTAAGTCACGGCACAGAGGGAAATCTAAATGCTTTGGCAATAGCTGTTTGAATACAACAATACGGGCATTGATTATGAAAGAAATAATTGATAGGATGGACTTTATTAAAATCAAAACTTCTGCTCTGCAAAGCATTGCATCCGGCGGACGAGGATGCACAGTCTCGTGGGGGTCCCTCCAGTCCACCTAGCTCACTGTGGCTCAGAGTCTTTCGTATTCCAGGGAACAATGTCCCCTGAACCTAGCTTCAACCTTTGACACCTGGACAACCATCCTTCCAATCTGGCTGTGCCCACCCTAATCTTTCAAGCATGCCCATACATCTGAGACTGGAGGTTCTATGTATATCCAGAGACCAGGATAACCAAGACCCCAGAAGACACACAGCCTCCTAAATGTCATCTGAGGGAGGTGCTAGAGAAATTTCCATTCTATGAAAACAGAGAGAACAGATACTGCATTTAGTGTAGACACGCCACCACCAGGTGGTCTGAGGAACGATCGGGACACATTTTGGGGGGGCCTCCCCGTCCTGGGAGGTCTTCTGGGAGCCTTTCAGAGCCATTGCATTTAACCCTCACCCCATCCCTAAAGTAGATGTCAGTAACATCTTAAGGCTGAGAAAAATGCAAATCGGGAATTCCTGACCCGCTTGCGGTCAGGAACTCCAGGAGAACAGAAGTAGACCCCGTTCTGTTGGGGTGTGTTCACACACACACACCTTGAACTGCTTCAGCACCCAACTCCTCAGCTGTGGGAGCTGGCTGTCTCTGATACTCATGGACTGATACTCAGTCCACAGGCACACAGGTGGGGTCAGAAGACAGCAGCCTCTCTGGAGAAGCCTGGGCAGCAGTGTCTCGGCATTCCTACCTGTCCTGGGTTAATTCTGGATTTATTCTGCACATGGGTAGTATAGCTGCAGAATCCCACAGCCCACATCTATCTTCCCTAAAGTCATTTTTTTAAAAAAAGAAAATGGGAAGGAATGCATTTTTTTTTAAAGGAAGAAAGACTAAGAAAGAGATCCAGGAGATAAAAGGCACATGGGTGACAAAGAAAGTATGACATAGTCAAATTTTATTAATGGCTCACCCATATGCATTCGGAGGACAATTAACTATTCACAGGTGAAATTAGCTGATAGGGACGGCTGTCCTGAGCAAATCGAATGAGCTCCGATTATATCAATAGTTTTCAACCAGTGTCTCTGGTTATCAAAGCATCAAATAAATTTGTCCACTCTCTTCCTTTGGGGGGAAAACTTTAATTATCCAGCCCTGGCATATGGCAGGTCATTAATAAAACCTAGTTATCGGGCTGTGGGTTCTGGAGACTTACTGTTATCCATCTTTTATCTAAATAAACATTTGGGAAATGTCCTTAAAATTATTACAGAGCCTCTGCCCCTGCCCCTTATGGAAATTTCTAAACGGAACGCGGCTGCACTTTGCTACAAAATCTGTGGCGTCCTCCACCCGCCTGCCTCTCCTCCAGCCTCCAGCAGACTGCAGCCTAGACTTGGGCTGAGTCTGCTTTGATGGATCTAGCCGACCTGCACATGCAGATAAGGGGGCGTCCCACATGGGCCGCTTCTCCCTGACATACATTTTCTCAGCCCTTATGTTTTGTATGCATTCTTTATTTTCATGCCTCATAGATCAGTGAAAAATGGAAGGATGGAGCAGCCAGTGAGCAGGAGCACAAAACAGCCCAGGTCTTCCAGGGTGTGTCCGTCAGCCCGGATGCTTTTTTTAAACAAAAGATGCTCTAAGAATTCCATTTCCAACAGAGCAACGGTCACTCCATTGAGACCTCCAAGGGAAGTTTGTCTGTCACCATTCTATTGGCAGGTACCATTTCTATAATAGCTATATTTCCAGTGGTTCTTGTACAGCTCAAGCAGGGGCTAGAAACACAGAAGCCTCTGTTGCTGTCCCTGGCAGTTGCGTGTCTTTGTGGTTTTAATAGTTTCCCAAATTCATAGTATTTGGGAAGCACCGTTAGCTCTGCACCATACCAACCAGGCTGTGCGCTCAGAAGCATAGATCAGGAATCAGATGAGGGTGAAGGAGACAGCAAGGACGTCAGACTCCCATTCTGCCCTGAAGACACTTGGAGAATGCCAGGATCCTGGAGTGGATCTTACCATAGGTCCCCATGCTCGCTGTGTTTACTGCAAGCGGCAAGGTCACCCAGGAGACAGTAGTTGCTCACCTAGCTACAGACTTCTGAGATGAAGGAGGGGTTTTGTTCAAACTATGGAGGCAGGGGGTACATTCTTCCCATCTTTCATACTCCCTGTGCTGGGAGCACAGCACGAGGCAGGCCTCTTCACCACAGAACCAGCTTGTTGTGTCTCTGCCACTCTTTAGTGACCTGCTGGATCTAGGCAGAGTGTCTTCTCTGCATCTCCCTCAGACTTGAGAGGGTTGGACTCCCACCTACGCACATTCCTTAGTAACAGCCAGGTCACATCAGCTCCTCTGCCATATCCAGAGGGATAGACTGTCTTCAGTATTCACCTCCTTCTACAGTCGAGCCCCGCCAAGAACATCTCAGAGTCATTGGCCGGTTGATTATGAATTAACTTTTTGGCTGTGATTTCAGAAACTTTTTTTGCACGTTCTAGCTTTAGGAGCTCAGTTTAAGAAGCTATGCTCCTATCCTCCACTGCTCTGTTGGCTAAGGGAACCAGGAATTCTTACACAAACCAGTCAGCCCTATGATAAGAGGTGTCAACTACCTGGGCGCACAGGGCCTAACCCCGTGGAGCTTTATTCAAGGAGAAAAGGATCCACAAGGAAAGCAGACAAGGGAGGGCAGAGAGGACCATGACAGCTGCTGCCCTCGGTTGGTTGCTGCATCTAGACCTGAGGTAGATGAGGCTTGGGACACAGCAGCACTGCCCCGGCTTACAAAACACCTTGCCTTCTCCCCTGTTTCAAAGTCTGCCTTTTGGGCTAGAAGGAAAAGTTCCATCCCCTCTAGAAAGCTGCCTTCCTAACTCCTTTTTAATCAGTTTGACTTGACTTTGCCATCTGGATATTTCTGCTACAAGCCTCAGCTTCGAGACTCTGGCATTTCCGTGTTTACATTCTGTGTTTGCGGTATTCTTAGGCAAATCATTTCTTACTGTGCAATTGTAATGCCCTGCTCAGCCTGTGCTGTCTTTGGTGGTTATGTAATTAAAGAGCAGAGATTTTTTTTTTTTCCTTGACTGCACAAGGTGAAAAATGTTAGCTATTTCCACACTTCAGAGACCCGGCCGTTACAAGCATTAAAAATTACTTAAAACACAAATTTATGGCCCCGTGATCACGATGGATTGTGTTGCTGTAAATGAATTGCACTGCAAATTGCCGTTTTAAATTAAAATATAGCTTATTAGGAATGGCAGGAAAGTAATGGAGAAGGAAGTCAGGTTTCATATCATTGCCCCCAAACACCTGCCCTCCAAGAAGGAGCGACAGAGGACTTAGGAACAGCCGCTTCTCCTGGCTGCCGCAGGGATTGCTGTTTGACCATGCCCCTTGCTTCCCCTTCCCCATCCCTGTAGACTCTCCCGTATCTTACCTATTTCCTGGGGGCTCTGTTGTGAATGCATAGAAGTGGGTGGGAGAAACACAGAGAAGAAGATGAAGGGCTCTTCATCCCTCAAGTTCTTTCAATCAGGTGCGGGACCTCTACACAGACAGGCGGTGGGGAAGCAAGGATGATGTACACACAAACTGGATGCACACGGAGATCAGGCAACAAAGATTGGGCAAGAGAGATGGGGCAAGACTCTGGGAAGGGCTCCTGACTAGTCAGTTTAATGTGTTTGGTTAAGCTAAGTGAGCAGACTGCCAAAAGCAACCAGAATTCAAAATCTCAGGGCTCACAGATGCTTCTATGACAGAGACAACACCCTTGTCTCAAACATGAGCGGACGCTGGCTGTGTGCTCTTTACCTGAGCACTTCCAGGGGGGAACTTGTCACTCTGAGCACACAGAGAGACAGCCTGGAAGTTACATGCTCAGTTTGCACCTCTCAACTTGGACCTCACAAAGGTGACCTCGAAGAAAGGGTACGCAGCAGCCGGGTGGTGGTGGTGGTGGTGGCGCACGCCTTTAATCTCAGCACTCAGGAGTCAGAAGCAGGCAGATCTCTGTGAGTTCAAGGCCAGCCTGGCCTACAGAGTGAGTTCCAGAACAAGCTCCAAAGCTACACAGAGAAACCCTGTCTCTGAAAGAAAGGAAGGGAGGGAGGGATGGAGGGAGGGAGGGAGG
>NC_022021.1:51952618-51966492 GCF_000317375.1 Microtus ochrogaster
AGGAAGGAAGGAAGGAAGGAAGGAAGGAAGGAAGGAAGGAAGGAAGGAAGGAAGGAAGGAAAGGGTATATGAAGGGTAGAAGCAGCCTAGGCATGTCAGGGGACAGAGGTATATGGACCTAAGAGACAGACTGGGGGTGGCCTAATAGGGGTGCTTGTGAACGTCCCTAAGTGGAAGGCATTGCTCCCCCCACATGAACGTGGTCCCTAAGTGGAAGGCATTGCTCCCCCCACGTGAACATGGTCCCTAAGTGGAAGGGATTGCTCCCCCCCCATGTGAACGTGGTCCATAAGTGGAAGGGAGCCTGTGTGACCTGGAGCAATGCGACACCATTGTGCTTTGGAAGACCTACTAACTAGTATACAAGGACTAATAGACACAGACTTGTAGTCACCAACAGAGGCTCTGGGTGGGATTTCTAACCAGAAACCTGCCACAGAAGAGCCCACGAAATGATGTAGGCCCCCCAATTCTTCTGTAGCCCACATAGCCTAGACACCTTTATTCCCCAGATAGTCTCCTGGCACCTTCATATCCAACCATACACTCCTGGCAGCTTCATCGTGTGTTAGCCCAAAAAACTTAGATATAATAGTGTGTAAACGCCTTCTATTTCTACCATCTCCAAATTACCATCTAGCCATAAATCTAGTGTTCAAAGTGGGTGTTCTTGTCCAAAGGAAGCCCTTGGTGAATGAGCACAATGGCCTTGGAAAATGGCAAGTAATATAAGAACCAGAGCATACCTGGTCTGTATAAAGTAGTAACTCCGGTGAAAATTATCTCAAACAAGGAGAACACCCCAAAGTCTGAACAGGGAAAGGCCCCCAGATGTGAGCAATACACCAAAGACAGCAGCAGGGATAATTCCATCCACAGAGGAATGAGCGAGAGCTACACACTGAGAAAAGGCAAGCTACACACTCTGAATGTGGGTGACAGTTGTGTGGCTAGGGCAGACTGCGGGGCCACTGGCAATGGCACCAGGATTTATTCCTACTGCTTGTACTGGCTTTTGGGAACCTATTCTCTTTGGACCGATACCTTGCTCAGCCAAATATAGTAGGAGGGGCGTTGGACCTTCCCCAAAGCAATGTGCTTCACCCTCTCTAAGGAGTGGGTGGGGAGTGTGGTGAGGGGTAGGTGGAGCGGATGGGAGGAGATGAGGGAGTGGGAACTGGGAACTATATAAAAATAGTTTGTTTCCTTTTTTAAAAAAATAAAACAAATTATAAAAAAAGAAAAGGTAACTAATACCAATTGCTTTCAGTTTTATATTTTAAAACTAAATTTTATTACAGTGTTTTATTTTGTAACTTTTTTCTTGAGGTATAATTGGAATGCAATGCATGGCAAATGCTTTTGTTAAACACCGTGACATGTTTGGACAGATACATGCAACCATGAAGCCATGGCCCTAAACTGAGATGTAAGCATACTTATCACAGGAACAACCCTACTTCTGGCACTAACTTTCTTTGTTGATGGGGAGAAAAATCCACACCTATGCATTTGATGACCCTTAGTTTGGTCTCTTTAGAGGCTCTCAAGTAAAGTCAACAAGGACATTAAATACTATTTTTATATGGCCCCAGGCCTGCTTGTTTTTCCAGGTGTGAAATGTTTGAATCACATACAGTCTCTGTTGAAGTCTTTAATGAATGGACATAGTGTTTCCTGTACTGGCTCACTTGTAAATTCTACCTAATCTTTAAAGAGGAAATTAGATTTATTTCTAAAACTCATTTAAAACTAAGAGAGAAACTTCAGTCCAACTCATTTTATAAAGCTAGAATCATCCTGATAATAAAAACTACACCTACACAACGTCTTAGAAGAAAATAAAAATATAGGAGCAGATTCTTTTTACTAACATGAATAAGAATTCTGAAAACAATTTAGCATTTTGAATACATATACAGAGAAAGGATACTGTGTCATGACTAAGCTTACATTTCTGTAGATAAGATATTTCAACATTAAAAATCCAGCAATATAATTCACCACATTAGAAAAGAAAACAAACCACATGACTTCTGTATGCAAGTTTTGGGGGCCCTGTTTTTATTTTATTTTAAAATTTTTATTCATTTTACATACCAAGCACAGTTACCCCTCCCTCCCCTCCTCCTGCTCCATGCCCACCACTCCACCCCCACCTCCATCCACTCCTCAGAAAGGGTAAAGCCTCCTATGGGGAGACCATAGAGCCTGTCACATCATGTTGAGGCAGGACCAAGCCCCTCCCCCTACATCAAGGCACTGGAGTTACAGACTGGTTGTAAGCCATCGTGTGGGTACTGGGAATCAGCTCGGGGTGCTGTAGAAGAGCCACTGGTTGTTCCAGGTGAAAAATTAATCTAGATCTTTTAAACCCAGTATTGGTACCAGCCATCTGCTGATTTAAAAAGTATTTTTTAAGATCATTTGTTGCTTTAACAATTGTAGTTCCTCTTGTGCTTACTTATACACAGTAACCTTACGTGTCCCACTCTCCTGGTGTCTGCACTCCCTTGCTCATCTCATGATGCTGGTTCTTGAAGGTGGAACCTTATTTCCTGTGTGTTTCCCAGATATATACTGTTGCCTAGTGACGGACGGAACTTCTTGGGAAGCTTGTCTAAGGCCTGAGTACAGGAGCTTTCTCTGGTAAAGCTTCCCCTTTGTTTCCATCATGAACAAACTGAGACCTTTGAGAGATCCCAAGTCTCGACATTTAGAGCACAGACATGAATGCTAGCCTCTGGTTTTAAATTCACAGGCGTGTCCCATTCCCATTATTAAGGTCAGGTTCACCGAGTCACCTGGGCAGCAGCCTTCCCAGACCTTCCCATCTTTCTGGCATGAACTCTTTGTGTTTCCGCATTTAGCAGGAGGTGCTATCGGTCATCTCATGGATGCACCAAGGGCTGTGCTCACTGGCTTTCTCATCCCAGAGACCTAGTGAGATGGGGATTCACCATCACCTGTTGGGAGCCGTGAACCCCCAGATCCTGAAACAACTTGTTTCCCCCTAATCTGAGTGCCTACAGCTGCTCTGAGCTCGAGACCCTTAGGAGTTCCTGATGGCAGGGGAATGGTTTCTGGTGCGTTTGGCTGGGGCGTGGCTAACCCTATATAAGCTTCCCCTGAACACAATAAAGGGGGCATTCTTGGGGCATTCTGACATCAAGGATGACCTGTGTTTCTCTGTCTCTCTGTGTTTGTGTGTTTCAATCTCCAGCCCCTTGCCTGGTTCACGAACTGTATGGTGGCGCATAGAGCGCAAACATCGTGCACGGCAATCACCAGTCACATGATGCCTCCACCAAGCGCTATGCAAACTAACTCACCACTTGAGGAGGCTTCTTCAACCTAGATCTGCCTTCACAGCAATTCCCTCACCTTCTCACCAGCTTGGTGAGATGGTTATTGATGTTCGTTGGTTGAGAGCAATAGGGTATGACGCTAATTCATTATCAACACTGCTTAAAGAAAATCTCTACTAGATAAGTCCAAAGACATCCAAGGCAAGCTGCCCTTGACATCCGAGGTCAACACATATCGTCTGTATGAGCATGATCAGCTTGACATCCAGTTGTTTTTTTTTATCACATATACCACTGTGGTACAATGGCCATGCATGAGGCATAATGAGGGAGCTGTGTTTAGTTCTGTGTTGGGATGACCCCTCATTGCTAGTCATCTTCAGCACTCTGTCTCACCTGTCACTCAATATCAAGGTATTCTGGTCATAGCTTAGCAAGAAATGATAAAATCATGGCAGGTGTGGGGTGGCCTAAATGAACCGAGGGCTGCCAGGGTGAATAAAATTCTCTATGAAGGCATCTGGGAGAGAAGCTCTGCACACACTGAGGATCCACAAGTTCATGGCCACTCCACTTGGAATCTTCACAGCGTGGTCTCTGCTAACAAATGTGGCAGACAAGTACCGGAAGAGGGTAAGGGAATCTTCAAGAGAATTTTCTAGAAGTAGAAGTGCCCTGGCCTAGGCTGCTCCTGAGAGTTCAGTATCCAGGGGCAAGAGGGCCCTCCTCAGTTTCCCCGTGGGTCCCCAGACAAGAAGAGCTGGAGTGCTGGTCACTCACCTGGCTTTGAGAGACACAGGGCTGGCGCACTCTCCTCAGTCAGAGACCCCAGGTTTCCTGCCCAGGATGGGGCTCTGGGTAGGGGCTAGCTCTGACTTGGGGCTGGATGCCAGCAGTTCAGCCTAGCTTGCTCTCCCCTCCTGACGGAATCCACCCTGATAAGATGATTAGCGTGATCTTAGATCTCCTGAGGAGAGCAGGATGGAGCAATCAGAACAGCAGAAGGGGAGCTGGGAGTGGCGGTGGATTTTCTACCGAGTTTGAATTTCACGCCTGAGGTACTCAACAAGAACCCTGCTCATCCCTTTCATCCCTTTTCATCAATCACGCTGCTGTACTTCAGCTATCCAGGTGGTTAGGACCTGGATAGGAACCCAGCCAGGCATGTACAAATCTATCTTCCCTGGGGACTACAAAGTTGAATTGTCACTTATGATTGAGTGGTGAGGTCCCCTTGATTCTTATCCCCTCCCAATACCACACATACAAACACAACATGTATAGCATACATAGCATGCACAACAGTGACTAACTACACACACACACACACATATGCACACATACAAGCACACACAGAGACATGCGACACACTGGCACACCACATATATATATATGCCACATATATATGCCATATTATATATATATATATATATATATATATATATATATATATATATATATATATATATATCATACTCCCCACATGGGCACCTCATACATGGCACATCTGATGCACACACTTTCACACCATGCATTCCACACATGTACAGAAACACACATCTCCACCTTCATAAGCAGAACGTAGAAAGTGGTGGTAAAATAAAGTATGAATTGCGCACCTGAAATTTGGCTGCAAGCTCTAGTCCTTGAATAAATTTATTTTACAAAGTGATGCCCCACCATTTCTCTCCATGCAGGGTTTCTTTTTTTCTTCAGTAAATGGGTAAATAATATTCCCTACCACATTTTGCTGGATCAAGCCTGCTCCGCACTGCATCCTGGAGTGCACAGGGTGAGTGTTCGCTCCTGTGCACTGGTCTCTTGCGCCTGGAGATTCAGCTGGCAGAGTCTCTGGGAATCCATCATGTCTGTCCACTTTGCCAGCCAGTGTTCCTCTGAGCCCTCCGCCAGTGTGGTTTTTGTGTGGTTCGCATCCATCACTTGGGGCTGAGATGGTGATGGACCAAGTTCAGAAGAGGCTAGTGTCTCTCCCAGACTCTACAGGTCACCCAGGGAATCAGGGTGATACAAATTCCACAGGGTGCTGAACTTCATTTTATGAGCTGCATCTGGGTGAAAATAATAAAGAACCGTTTGCCATAGTCCTATTGGGGAGCAGAGGGTTCTTAAGTGTCTGGAAGCCTTAGGCTGATATGCCTGTAGAACAGTGGCCCTGGAGGCAAGCCACTTGGGCTGCCATGATCGGTTGGATAATCTGAGTCTGTGGGTGATCAGCACCTGTAAGACCAGATGTGAGGAAGTTCTGCCTCAGCTCCTGGGACCCTACAGAATCCCCCTGTGGAAGAAATCTCCCCCACGGCTTCCGTTCTGGGACCCTACAGAATCCCCCTATGGACGAAGTCTCCCTCATGGCTTCCATTCTGGAACGCTACAGAATCTCTCTATAGAAGACGTCTCCCCGACGGCTTCCATTCTGGGACCCTACAGAATCCCCCTATGGACGAATTCTCCCCCATGGCTTCCCTTCTGGGACCCTACAGAATCCCCCTATGGGTGAATTCTCCCCCATGGCTTCCGTTCTGGGACCCTACAGAATCCCTCTATGGAAGAATTCTCCCCCACAGCTTCCGTTCTGGAACCCTACAGAATCTCTCTATGGATGAAGTCTCCCCATGGTTTCTGTTCTGGAACCCTACAGAATCCCTCTACGGACAAATTCTCCCCCATGGCTTCCGTTCTGGGACCCTACAGAATCGCTCTATGGACGAAGTCTCCCCCACGGCTTCCGTTCTGGAACTCTGTGAACACACTTTACCAACGCGTGCTACCTCAGCTGGCAATGAGGCCCCCACACAATCGTGTACAGATCAGTCAGGCAGCCCTCTCTGCTGTTCTTGTATTACAACTGTAACAATTAAAACCAGCGTTCCCAACACCTGTGAGGCCCAATTCCCGAGGGATGCTCCTTGTGGTCTTCTATCATGTCTCCTAATTGACCAAGCGACATTTGATTTTTCAGATACATGCCTTTGGGTAAGAAGCAAAGCAGTCTCTATACACAGCCCATTATTGGAAGAGGATGCACACTGCAGAGCCAGCCTCCGCAAACCCATTTCTTTGTCCCACTCTGGGGAAGGAAACTTTACTGGCAAGGATCAAACAGCATTAACGTGTCCCTAGGTGATAAACAGCTGCTCTTACATGTTAAGATTAAAAACATCGCTAGCTCTGCCACACACAAGAAGGACGAGGGGGCAACTGGAAATCCCTGTTAAGTCAATGACAGGGACACAATCTGAAACTTGCCAGACCTGTACTTGGAGCATGTAATTGGAACACACAACCCGACATGTGGCTCAACCTCACTGACCAGGAATGAATGTCACCTTCCAGAGAGAAAGTATGAAAAACATATTTTCTGTTGGCACCTCATGGTCATGAGGTAGGAAAGGCCTCTTGATCTGGTGAAGGCTCCTGTAGAAGAATTTTGGCCAATGTGACTGACATCTAAAGCCCTCTGGAAGACTGGCCTCATTCCCTTGTTAAGTGGGTTAACACCAGCAAGGAAGAGGCTCCTAGTTCACTTCACTTCTGCAATCTAGGGCAGTGGGGTTTAGGGTTTCCTGATGAGCAGATGTCTTTAAAACAATGTGTGTGGGATTTATAAACTGAACAAGCATCCATGGGCCTCTAACATAAGCGAAGGCACCGAGAACCAGGTATCCTGTGTGTCTCTCCCAGGCTCTTCATAGAATGACCTGAACATATCCAGAGGGGCCTTGAGGGATGGCTTCCCGACATTTGCCTTTACTCTGCTGGGCCTGCTGTCCTCAGGTATGAAAGTATCAGCAGCACCAAAGTTCTCAGTGTCCCTACCTGAATATATATTTACCCTGGGATCAGTCTTCACCTCCTCCAGACTAGGACCCTACCCTCCTAGTTAGGTCTCATGTCTACTAAGTCCACACCTTCTCTCTCATGGTGCTTACCCTGAAGCAGCTAGTTAAGAGTGGAAATTTTGAAACCACACTCAATGGAAATGTCTTCATTCTTTTCTTCTATCTACATGATAGTTTGGTTAGGTATAGAATTTTCATCCAAATATTGCAAGTATTTTCTCATTTTTTCTCTCTTATTTATTTGATATGGAAATAGTTCCATATATATATAGTTCCACACCCGTTATCCGTCAGGAGGGTGATGTGGGAGCATCATGAATTCCAGGCCAGCCTGAGACACACAGAGAGAGCCGTGACCTAGTTTCTTCTAATTATCTCCACAGAAGCAGAGTGGTATGTCTAACAGAACTCTTTCTGCTGCAGATTTTATGACGGAGAAGGGAGGAAATGGAGCTTCCTGTCCAGTCTGCCCTAACCCTCTCCCAAATCCCTTTGCCAAAGGTAACAGTGTCAGTGCTTGTCAAAGCTGGATAGAACAGACAGGAAGGTAGTTCGGTACAAAAGTAGCAGAGCTAACGCCAAGTATTAATAACAACTGCAAGACAATTTAAGTGTATCACTGTGGTCGCTAGTGCAGTATTGGGTCCATGTCTGATAAAACTACAGGAGGCTGGAAATGCACCTACTGACCCAGTCACTGGTTTACATTGTTTCTAAGGTCCCCTTTGTATCTAAGGTCCCTCATACTTCCAAGTTCAGACAGGAAAGCTGATTTTTTTTCCTTGAAGGGATACTCACTGTAGCCTGAGTATCACTGCACAAGATGACCAATGGCTGGCACTGCATGTTAGGATCCTAGAGCAAGCTGGGTTTCTATATCATACTCAAAGTCACCTCAGAGCCAAAGAACTGACTGGGAAATATGTAAGAGAGATGACGAGGCCTGGGTAACGGACGGCTTGAACCAGAAACACTTTCCAAAGAGCAGAAGTGCCTGCCCCGTTTCTCCCCCAGCACTGAGAGCCTGGCAAGCAATAAGGAGATCAGGTGTGTAAAGCAAACTGGGAAATCGGACAGTTCCCACTCCTCCCACAGTGGGGCAAATCTGAGACAAGGCAATGCTCAGGTAATGAAAACCAACCAGCCCTGCACACAAGCTGAACTTCCAACCACACTGGAAATGGGCCTCCACCTGAAAACCAGGCCTCATGCTCTTTCCGACCTCTCTTGACATCCAGGATGCTTGCGTGGGAATGGAAGGATTTTCCACGTTTTCCAGCTGCTACCAGACTACACTAGGCTCTCTGTCTCCCCAGACCTAGGTTGTGCAGTCCCTCTTCACAGGTACCAACAGGCTGTTAGACCAAAGAAGTCTGGAGACAGTGGGTCATCAAGCCCAGGGTCACTTTAAGAGTCCTACTGCAATCCTGTGCCCAGGATTCTCCTTAGGGCTTGGCCTTCTGACTGGAAGCTCAGCATCAGAGTGCCTTGGCCAGAGCATCCTCAGTCTCTGCAGCTGGGCCAGTCAGCCGCCTTCCACCACTCTCAGGCAGTTGGAGCTGCCTCTGCAGGGGTTCTGGAATGGCTCCAGACTGCTTTCAGCTGCTTCAGGACTCAGGACGCTTCCTGGATACCCAGCATAGACCCTGGCAGATGTTGTTCCTCAAGTCCATTTCAAATTAATAAGATTGTCCCTTCTGCTTTTCATCCACAGAGTGGCTTCCTTTACATATTCATCGAGTGTTAAATTGATGGATTAAATTATACCAAGTTCAAAGTCAATCCTGCACATAGTCATTAAAATTGACGAAATCTGCCCCCTCCCTGTGGAGACAAAGCACAGAAAATGCATTTAGAGACACTGATAAGTCCAGGCCCATTATATGTCATTTTTAACAAAGAGCAAGACCAGCCTTTTGGAGACACTCTATCAGCCATTAAACAGAGATGCTGCATGCCCAAGGAGATTGATGGCTCTTCCTGGGCAGATAACAAGGAAATCATAGGCAAACCAATGCCTCCCTGGCAGCGTCCCCCTTTGTCTTTCTCAGGTGTCACTGGGATACCAGCACCTGGAACAGACCTTCCCCTCCACACCATCCCAGCTAGACTATGCAACATCAGCATCCATCTTGCCTTTTCCTCATCTCAAGCGTGGTGTGTGGGCCATAGCTGATGGGTACCCATAGGAGATGGTTAGCAGGGCTTCTGGGTAGAGACAGCATAGGCAGAACCACCCTGTAGGTTGTAGTTGTAAGGATGGAACAGAAGGGTAGGCTGAGAGCCCATGCTGGTTCTCTTTAGAAACGTTCTGAATAAAACAACCCAGAGGGATGCTTCAGAGAAGCCTTCATAATGCCCCATTTCCCACTCAATGAACTGGTCTTCCTGCTCAAAGCTTCCCCCTGACACTCCAAGGCAGCCTGCACTCACAGTTGTAGGTGATCAAAGAGAACCAGGAAATGCCCTAGGATGGGGCAGACTGGGTGATGTGGAGAGATCAATCAATGGCCTGTAGTTTCAGGATACATTTCTACAGTTTTCTGTTAGACAGATGGGTGGATGCCCTGGCCTGTTCCTCTCTTACACGGTGTCTTTGCTTAGTGGCCCCCATCACAGTCCAGTGCCACTTCTATTCAAGGGACATTTCTCATAATAAAGGTGCAGTCTTAACAATCAGTGAGACTTTCATTCCTAAGTAAGATGTTATGGATATTAACAGAGGATGAATCACTGTAGAATCCTGGAAAACAGCATAGTAAGTGACAAAAAAACCAAGCTTTCCAAGACTTTAGAGAGCAACAAAAGCAATGCAAACAAGCTAAAACCTCAGGGTTGAGTCAAAAAATAAGCAAAGCATCTTGTAATACCAAGACACTTAGGGGGGAAACCCGTGCAGCAACTGGGTAGCCAGGAGCGGCCTGAAGCTTGCTTGGTGCCACGAAGCAGTCCGCAGCATGCTGGGTAGCAGAGACTATAGCAAGCTGAGAGGCAGTCAGATGCCTGCAAAATTTCTGTCAACTAAAACTGATTCCAGATTCTAAAACTGCATAGATGGTTCTCATTATAAGCCTAGAGGGGTGGAGTCCCCAGAACAGTGGTGACCCAAGCCCAATGAGTCTGGCTGTAACAACAGCCCTACCCAGACCTGCTTAGCTCCCAGCTGCTATGGTGTGGTCCATTCACCTGTCAGGAGAGGGGATACACCTGAAAAGGATGAGCTAATGGCATTTCCAGATTTGGGAACTCTGAAGTACATACAGCATATGCTATGAATTTGCAAGAAATGTAAAGAAAGCTTTAAAAAAATAAAGTAAAATTAGATAATAGAAATAAAGTGGAGACATATCCACAGATCACATGAATTAAATAAGACTTTAAAATAATTCCACTAAATATAATTTAAAAATTACCCAAAAATCTAAAATAAAGATAATTTCAATGGAGAACAAGAATCCATAAGAAAGATCCCAGGAGACATTCTATAAATAAGAACCTACTTGAAGTTAATAATCCACTGGGCATGTTCACCAATGAAGTAAATATTGAAAATAAGATTAGCTGAAAGGTAAATAAAAACGCCCTAACTGGGTCTCAGAAGAAATAGAGATGAAGAAATTCAGATAGAGAATAAGTAAGGAAAATCCTCAAGAAGGCCAAGTCCCAAGCAACCCATCCACACGAAACACTGGCAGAGAAGAACTGTGGGGAAAGAATGGCTGGGGTTCTTTTCCAAGACCTTCATGGTATCAACATATGGATTCAAGAAAATCAATAAACAGGGCATGATGTTACACACCTTTAATCCCAGCACCAGAGGATGCAGAGATAGGCAGATCTCTGTGAGTTCTGGGCCAGGCTGGTCTACAGAGTGAGTTCCAGGACAGCTGGGGCTTTGCAGAGAGAGAAAGAGAGAGAGAGAGAGAGAGAGAGAGAGAGAGAGAGAGAGAGAGAGAGAGAGAGGACTTTAATAAACACATGAAAGATAAGACAAGGAGAATCTTGACATTAGCCAGAGAAAAACCACAGGTGGCCTTCAAAGGATACAAGGATTAAAACAAGAGAGAGATGAATGACTTTCAACAGAAACTATGAGAGTCATAGGACAACAGAGGGTGACAGTTGTGTGTCTTGGTCTTTTTGTGTGGCCCCTGGCACTGGGACCAGGATTTTTCCCTGGTGTATGAAATGGCTTTTTGGAGCCCATTGCCTAAGGTGGGATACAGGGCAGAGGGGTCTGGTCCTGCCTCAACTTGGTGTGCCAGGCTTTGTTGACTCCCCATGGGAGGCCTTACCCTCTCTGAGGAGTAGGTGGGAGATGGGGGGAGGGAGGAGTGGGGAGGGGAAACTGAGGTTGGTATGCAAAATGAAGAAAAAATTTTAAAAAAATTGTTTGGGTTTAAACATTGTTTTCCCATTGTACCCATGTCTATTACCTTTGTAACTGCAAACAGCTACCTGCTGGCGTAAGTGGGGTGAGAGGAAGATGTGTCTGGCTCAATATTCAGTTAAGCCTGCAAAAATGCTGCACTCTATGTCTAGAACAAGGTTATGTAGGGGGCGGGAAAGTGTTTAGAGAAGCATGAAGGGGAACAACAGGGGGCTTTCATAATGGCTATGATGTAGTCCTTAAAATATGACGTATTTCTTAAAAGTCAAAAATAGGAGCCAATAATAAAGGTGTTTATGTAACCCTGGTTTTAAAAAAAAAAAACCACCTCATTTTTGATGACAAGGATTTAAGAATCCTTGATGAATCAATAAGGATATTAACAGCTCAGATAATGAAAACGGATCATAGACAGAAAGGAACAAATTACTGATAAGCTAAAGGGTTGCTCCCAGAACCTCTCCCCAGGATGGGGTAGCCACACTAAGGAGGCTGTGCTACTTAGCTAAGGGGAGAAAGCTGTGGAGGAAACAGGCCAAGGCATTGGTCACGGGGAACTGGAGCCTTGCGTGGTGCTAACAATCTCCTGACTCTCTACGGTGTTCTCATTACACAGATAAATACGTTTGCCAAAATGTTGCAAATGGTGCTCTGAAGATTTGTACATTTGAGGGCCAGGGGGATAGCTCAGTTGGCAAAGTGTTTTCTCTGCAACCAAGCACAAGGATCTGAGTTCCAATCCCCAGAATCCATATTAAAAATCCAGGCATGATGCTATCTATGGGCTCCCAGCAATGGGAAGGCAGAGACAATAGGATCCCTGGGGCTTTCTGGCCAGCCATCCTGGTCCAGATGGTGAGCTACAGTCCAGTGAGAAAACCTGTCTCAAAAGAAAAATGGGGATTGTACCTGAGGAACAACATCCAATGCTGTCCTCTGGTCTCCACACACCTGTGCACACGTATACCTACTCACTTGCACACACGTGTGCACACACAACTGCACACGCATGCACACACGGAAATAAGATTTATGCACTTTATTCAGAATAAAACAGATGCATATTAAGTCTCAACTTGCTAGCGATACATCTGTGCTTAAGTGATTAAAGACCAGGTGAGTGGTGTCAGCTCATTGGATGAGGAGTGGGTGTGCTCAGAACAGGCTGGGGACTAAAGAGGAACCTTGACTGTTCACCGTGCGGCGTCTTCCTTGTTTTTGTTTTTGTTTTTTCTGTGCTTGAATATTTCCCCTATGGAATGCTGAGAGTACAAACCAAATACTCTTGCATGGGAAAAACTCAGGTAGAAAACCAGAGTCATCTCAAGAGATGAACAGAGGTGAAATCCAGGATTAATAGTGGAATACCAAATTTCTTTCCCCAGGTCAGAACAAGACAAAGTTGTTTGCTTTCTCCACTTCCACCAAAACTTTTTCTGCAGGGCCTGTCTAGGACAAAATACAAATTTAAATAAGCCGATATGTAAATAATGTGGAGCTGGAAAGCGAGTAAAACTGCCGTTATTTTTGTGTAATTTATTAACATAAAGTCTAAAATAGTCTTTAAAAATTTTTAATTTAACAAATTCGCGAAGCCGGTGTACTTTGTTAAATTGATATTTCTTTCTTCGCAAGCAATGAAATAATTGGAAAGTGAAATTAAAACAATACCAATAACATCAAGACATATGGCACTTGTGCAAAGTCCACACATTTAAAATGACAAGCACCGCTGAGGGATATTAAAGACCTATCGGATGAAGCCATGTAGCACATTCGTGGATTGGAAATGCAAAGACGTTAAGGTGTTGATTTTCCTCTAAATTTCTCTACAGATTTAATGACATTTCGATCACTCTGCAGAGACTGGCATACTGGCTCTGCAATCTAGGTGGCAAAGCAAAGCCACTGGAAATCACAGCATCCGAATGCTGGGGCATTTAAGCGACATGATTTAGAAGCTCCAACAACGTGGAGAATTCTGAAGCAGTTGTCTGTAGTGTCCCCTCACTGTCCTCCAATCTCTGTAAAGCTTGTAGTGGTGCCACTTGGCTCCTGATGGTTAGGTGTGTCTGACTGCCTTACTTTGTTTACCCAAATGTAGAGAGCCAGCGTAGACTGTAATAGACATGGGGTTAGTAGTTCTGGTTACTGAAGTCATCTAAACAAGAAAACATCACAGTTCCTAATACACTGGCCCTTGGGATCCCAAACACAGCCAAGAGTTCCATTTTGTTTTTTCTGACTAGCAAATACAGAAGAAAAAGAAGAAGAAGAAGGAGAAGGAGGAGGAGGAGGAGGAGGAGGAGGAGGAGG
>NC_022021.1:51966592-52015218 GCF_000317375.1 Microtus ochrogaster
AGAAGAAGAAGAAGAAGAAGAAGAAGAAGAAGAAGAAGAAGAAGAAGAAGAAGAAGAAGAAGAAGAAGAAGAAGAAGAAGAAGAAGAAGAAGATCTTGAACCCCCATTCTATAAAACAGCCAAGAAGCTGGCAATGAGATGCCTTCCAAAGCCCTTCCTGGATATTGGCAGACAGACAAGGGCTGCCGTGGTCCTTCTGCAGAGGGGGAGGAGTAAAGTTTAGGTGTTCCCAAGAAATTGGCTGCATCTCAGCACAGGACTGGGACCACCCGGAGACCCTGAGGGGGTGTGGGTCCCAGATTGCCCAACCTTGGGGGCTCAGGCCTGGACCAGAGAAGTTTTCCTGGTGCAGCCAAAGTGTCAGTGTCCCCCGCTTTCCTTTCCCAGCTGGGCTGGGGTGCTGAAGCAGAAGAGACACTGTGGATTATTTATAAGTTGCTGCTTTTTGTCAGAACGGTGGGAGAAAGCCATCCTCAGTGAGGGGCTCCCCCGAGGAAAGTGCAGACCGGAGATGCGCACTCCACTGTGGCATCCCGCATCTGCTACACGGCTCTCAGACATGGCAAACGCCCTCCCTGGGTATTGACCAGTTAGAGTGCTCTGGGGCTAGGGGAGAAAGAGACGGGCTGGGTTCTATCCTAGAAGTGAGCTCAGGGGCTGACAGGGTGTGGGCTCACCCCTCCGCGGCTATGACAGCACAATCAGATGAACCTCGCCGTTGCCTAAGCCACCATAACTCAGACCTAAGCCACCAGCCCTGCAGCACCCCCACCTTAACCAGGCAAAGTAAGACTCCCTTCCCAGCGGGAACATTTTTGGACATGATGTGGGACTCACCATTCTTGTTCTGGGACAGCTTCCTACAGTGACGTCATCTCCTTCCTCTCATACCCTCCATCTCAGAGTTCACCCTCCAAGGCTCTCTCCAGCCTAAGAATCCCACATGGTTCTTGCTGCGTCTTACCTGTCCCCTGGGAGTTAAAGGGTGGCTGCCACAGCCCCAGGTGGCTTTCCTAGGGCCTAGCTGCTTCTATTATACAAGTATCCCTCCGCAAAGCAGGGGCGGAGCCCCGTACCTGCTGGTCAGCGAACCTGGATCTCAGAGCACAGTCACTGTTTTTCCTCAGGATCTGAAACAGCAGAAGGGGTTAGCCAGCCATTCGTGCTATAGACCAGTGACAAGTCACCTCCCCAAATCGAGCAAGTCCCAGGCAGGATGTTACCAAAGATGACGCCATGTGGGTTCTTACGCCTTTCCACAGAGGGTACCTCCCTGTCACCACCAAGGTCTGAAGCTGCACTGCACGGATGGTAGGAGTACTCAAGTGTGACAATTGTGACATTCTGTGAGTCTTCTGCCAATGTCACATAGTCAATCATTTTTCTTGTGTGTTTTATGATGGAGAAAACTTAAATGCTTATTTTTAGTCGTGCACTGAAACTTAGACATGCGTGTGCCCCACACCCGTAGGCATGCACACATACGTGACGGCTCACACAGACCCTCTGAGAGTGCTAGAGTGAGTATGTCCTGCAATAATATTCTCTTAAATGAAGCCCATCTTTCTTCCTCTTGGAAATTTCTTCAGTTGCTTTTGTACAGTACTTCAAGGAATTTTGGGGACATGAAGGGTCGCGGCACAGAGCCGGCTCCACCAAAGCTTGTCGTCCGGAGAGGCCCTGGGCGCACTCAAGTTCCAGGGACTCAAAGCTAATTGAGACTGACAGCTTTACCTTCCTGTGGATGGCCCAGGCTGTCCCCTAAGAGGGCGCCATGCAAACACACTGTCCCCAAGTGGGCTGCTGCACCAGCCCTAACCCTCTGAGTGCTCACAGAAGCAAGTGAAAACACCTTCGCAAGTAATAACAAAGAAGAAGGAAGGAAGTGTAAAGTAAGACCTGAGGACCAAGGGGCCTGTCCCCAGACACTCACCTGCTGTTTGTGGAGCTGCCAGGGGCACTGGAGAACTCTATTGCATTTGCACCTGAGCTTCCACAGACTGCTTGTTACCTGCGAAGGTGAACTTTATCCTCAGCGTTTATAATGTTCTCTTCAACGCAGGGTGTGTGTGTGTGTGTGTGTGTGTGTGTGTGTGTGTGTGTGTGTGTGTGTGACTCCATCACTCTGGCTTTGCTCCCAGCCTGTCTCTCGGGCTGTAAAAAAACTGTGACAGATGAATCGCCAGGAGAACAGGGCTCCTCCATCATTCCTAGCTGGCCCGCACAGTCTGGGGCTCTCTGCTGAAGAGCCCCAGGAGTCTGGCTGTTAGGAATGTATGCTAGCTATTTTTGGCTTACCCAGACATTGTTGAAAGTTAACTTTTGAGGTTTCTGATATCAGCAGCTTGGAAAAGAGAAAGCATTTTTGTTAAATCTTGAGGGGAAGCCTCTAGCTGATAGGTTCAACTGGATTTTCACTGAGGACTCTATTGAGCAAACAGAAGGGAATTAGATATAAGTCAAGATTCAGGCAAATGAGAAAAACTGACAAGAGACAACTTGCATCTGATTTTAAAAAGAAAAGTCACATGAGGATGGTGATTCCCGTAGAGACGTGCAGGAAGGAAAAAAAAATCACAGGTAGCAATAAAACACCTTGCAACGCACACATGGAATATGTTTTTTTGTTGTTACTTTTTAGTGCTGGGAATGAAACTTGAGGCCTCAAACACAGTAGACCAGTGTTTTACCTCCGAGCTACATTCCAGCCCCTCTGCTTGAAGTTTCTATTTGTCCTTTTGACAGCTTTGGTAATTTGTGACTTGGAATGAATTTGCCCGCTTTATCTAAGTTGAAGAATTTACTACCGTAGCTTTTCAAACTATTATCATCACATAAACGCCTTTCATTTCTATTCTGATGTCCCTCTCTCTGTCCTGAGATCGGCAATGAATGTTTTCTCACCTTTTCCTCGATTGATTTAACTAGATGTTTGTCACTGTATTGACTTACTTCCTGTGATTGTTTGTCCTTTGCTGTTTTTTAAACATTTAAAATGTTTACCTTCTATTATGGTTTGAACATAAAATATCTTCCCCAAAGAGCGTATGTATAAGACCTAGACATCAAGTCAACAAAGTGGAGGCCTCTGGAAAGTGTCCTGACCACAAGGGTTCTGACATCCTCAATAGTCTACCCCACGATGGGCAGCAGTTGGTCCATTTCCTCATCCTACTGGGAGGTGATGGAAATTTTAGGAAACAGGCCTAACTAAAGGAGCTTACCACGGAGGTGGGCACGGCTTGATGGGTGTGTTTTTCTGCCTCATCTCCTCCTCTCTCCTCCCCACTCCTCTTCTGTCTCTTATCCTGTTCTCTCCCTCAGGTCCGCCATGAGATGAGCAGCTGGGCTTCACCACATGCTCCAGGCTCTGATGCTGTGCTTTTCCAAAGCCCCAGAGGCCATGCGGCCTGTGTGGGCTGAAAGCTCTGAAGCCCAGGGCCAGAATAGCATCTCCCTCCCTCTGTGAGTTACTTACCTTGCATATTCAGACAGGTTGTTGGCTTGTGTCCTTGTGCCCTGTTGAATTTTCTCCACTTGATTATTCCAATGGAAGCTCAGGTTAGTGGTTTTGATTTCCTCTCCTCGCCCCTGTTATAAGTATTGAATGCTATGCATTTTCTTCATATGGCTTCCTGGTAGCCATAAATCTGATAGGCTGTCTTCTCATTCTCATGCAGCTTAAAATATTTCCCCGTGTCCCTTTTTCTTTCTTTGTTTCTCTGTGTAGCTTTGGTGCCTGTCCTGGAACTCACTCTGGTAGACCAGGCTGGCCTCAAACTCACAGAGATCCACCTGCCTCTGCCTTCCAAGTGCTGGGATTAAAGGTGTGTGCCACCACTGCCCAGCCTGATTTCTTCATGAAAACAACTACTTTCAAATTTCAAATAATTTTGGATTTCCCCATAGCTACTTGTTGATGATATCTAGTTTAATTCTTCTGCAGTCAGACATGGACAGGATAATTCCAATTCATTCAAAAAGTTCTGTTGCTATAATAAAATGGAAGCAAGGACGCCCACAGCAGCTTTCCCACCAACTTTGTATCCTGTGATGCTCGGAAGCATTACTGACAGGTGGGTAAGACAGGCAGCCTGCGGGGCTGATACAGGGAATGGGCGTGAGTAGACATGAGGAGAGAACTCAAAGCTAATTATCTCCTAAACCATTCCCTGGGGGAACTCTGGGTAATGCAAGAAACAGCCCCTTGGTCCATCACGCCAAAGTCAGGCCTCTCCTGGCCCATGATGACCAGCTGGGGTTGAACCAAAGCTGATTGCTCATTTTCCCAGTTCCCCCCCCACCAGGGGAATCAGTCTACTGGCTAAGAAAATACTGTCACCACAAGGGCACACGGGGCACACTCAGGTAGGGTGACATCCAATTCTCCTTTCAGCCCTCTGCAGGCATGCCAGGATCCCTTACGGAACACTGCTGTCTTTTCTAAACAGATCAGGCAAAGTTGTATCAGTTAACAATCTCCTCGTTAATTATGCAATTGGCAGCCATGGATACAGAGACATAGAGATAAGTGTTACGAATGCTTCAACCACTGCTGGGGCTTCATAAGCTCTGGGAGGACCCATCATCCGCCGAGCCTATTGTTCCGACAAAGGGAACTTGGTCATAGGTTGGACTCTGAGTGTCCACCTGGCAAGCTGTGCATGAGGATAGGTGAGTGTGAGTCACACACTGCAGGACTAAACTGCACGTCACCCTGGCTGGCACCCACATGGCTCTGTGTAGAGGCAGCTTTAGCAACTGGGCACAGCTGCCTTCACCCACTCCTGCTTCTCTGTCTCCTGTGCTTGGGCCCTGCTGCAAGCTCTCTGGTGTCTGTTTAGACAGGCCTGGGAATTCCCAAGCAGACCTTCATCCTTTCCTTCTCTGATTGCTGTCTGTTCTTTCTGAGACAAGTTCACACTATGTCCTGGCTACCATGCACCTCGCTGTGCACACCAGGTTATTGTCATCGTCCTGCTCTTCCTCCTGAGAGATAGGATTATAGGTTTAGGTCACCACACCGAGCAGTCCTTTGCATTTGAATTTTCCACGTGACTCTAATCCAGAGGGAAAGGCCACCCTTATTTTCAATGAATAGAATCCAGATGGCAATTTCTCCAGCCTCCTTCCATGCCGGGCAGTGGTCTTCTGCTTCTGCTTCTCAACCTCTGTCCCAGGCCATGAAGCATCAAACAGCAGAGGGATGGTCCTATACCTGTGCCAGCTTTGATGATCAGGTCAAGGAGGACAACTTTGAGATCTCAGCATGCAAGGCCAAAGAAGTTCAGGACTGGGTCCCAGGCCTGGAGCCAGAGCCACAGGGTTATGCGTTCCCAGCGCAACGGCGCCACCACTGGGCAGGCGACGGTAGGGCAGCCGGTAGGCGGATAGAGGGCACGCACCGTGGGTAGTGGGCATGCTAGAAAACGGAGAAGAGGGTCTCAGAATCCCTTGTGGAGGTAAGTAGGCCAAGTCGCGACCAATACTATTACCCCAACCCTAGAAACCATGGGGCAGGCCTGCCACTGTCTGCCAGGAAGAAGAGGACCATTGTGAGTGGGATTCGGGCCAGCGCCTTCAGAACCTGGAGAGAGTGGAGCAGGGTCTCTGCCAACTTCCTGCCCTTAGTTCTGCCTGGAGTCAGTATCACCAACTGCTTCTCTCCTTCTGTCTTCTCCTCGGGAACCAGCAGGCTCCCAGACCTGCCTGTGGACACTGTCCCAGGATTGGCTGGATGGCTGAATGAATGAGCTAAGGAATGAACCAGCATCTTTTCTCCCTAGCCTTGTCCCTGAGTTTTCAGTCAGTCCAGTTTGGGGGAGGATTGGACTGAGCTTATCAGAGTTTGATCACAATTGTCTGTTAAATCCAGACACGTAACCTGCTGGTTAGCGACATCAAGGAATAAAACAGATTTTGAGAACCTGTTGTATCTGAAAGTGAGAAAACCTTACAATGTCCTCCCCATCCCTTTCTGAAACCCCTAGATGCGCATTTGGCTCCACACCAAGCTCCTTGCCCTCCAGCAAGGCAGAAGCACCCCAGCAGAGGCTAGTGTTCCACTCACCAGCTGGCCACTGTAGGAGCCCACTGGGCTTCACCCTGGCCCTGCAATCCAGCAGACACCAGGCATCCTTGTCCTCAGTGAGGGTCCCCACAGCTGCAGAGCCAGCTGGGTTAGGGTAGTGATGTGCATAAACACCCATGATGGTCTTCCACGTCAGAAGACACTGGTCTGAGCACATCCCCAAAAAGTCCATCAAGCGTCCTGGCACACATATGTAAGCCCGGTATTCAAGAGGATGAAGCAGAATAATTGAAACTCCAGGGACAGTCCAGGCTATATACATTCTCAAAATTTAAATTAAGAGTCAACATACAGGGACTGGAGAGATGGCTCAGTGGTTAAGAACATTGCCTGCTCTTCCAAAGGTCCTGAGTTCAATTCCCAGCAACCACATGGTGGCTCACAACCATCTGTAATGAGGTCTGGTGCCCTCTTCTGGCCTGCAGATAGACAGAATATTGTATACATAATAAATAAATAATCTTTTTTTTTAAAAAAAAGAGTCAACATACAGAAGTCTACATGCCAATAACAGGCGTTCTGGGAAAGAAATTGGGTTGGTGGGTGTCTCTTTCACAAAAGATTCCTCTGAAAGAGAAGAAAATACACAATACCTAGGAATAAGTCTCTCTAAAGTGAAAAGTTTAGAACACTGAAGAAAAATTGAATAAGACTCTAGAAGATAGAAAGAATTTCATTCTAATGGATTGGCATAATTGATACAGTCAAGCATTTTATCACAGTGGGAACAAGGACATTAGCTATGTTGCTAAAAAGCAGTTTACTAACTTGGGAAAATCCACACCAAAATTCCAGTCACATCATTCACAGAAATAGGGAGAACCCCTAAAATATGGAATCATAAAATACTCCAAATATCCATTTCTAAGCAGTATACCGCTAAAGGTTTTCAATAATTGATCTCAAATTATACTACAGTCAAAGTGACAGAAACAGCTATTGGCGCAAAATCAGACGTGTAGACCAGTGTGATAGAACAAAGGACCCAGAAATCAACCCGCACAGCAACAGCTGCCTGACGTTTTACAATGGTGCCAAAAATACTCATAAGAGAAAAATACAGCCTCCTCAATTCATGGTACTGGGAAAACAGGATATTCACAAGTAGAAGAACAAACGGACATCTCTAGCTTCCACCCAGCACACAAATCAATTATAAGAGGACTGAAGAACTCTATGTAATGCCTACAACTGAAACCACAGTAAAACAGGCCAAGATACAGATATGGGAAAGGACTGTGGAAAGTGAGATCTGGCTAGAGGACACAGGTCACTGAGACTATGCATTTGAAGGATGTACCCCTTCCTCTTACTTCTTTCTGCGTTGTGACCACCACGAAACAAGCAGCTCTGCTTCACACCCTCCTCCCGTGATGCTCTCTGCCTCACAACAGTCTCACGGTCCAGGAGACTGTCTGCTAAGATGCTGATCCAGAAGTAAATCCTTCCTTTTCCCACCTGTTTCTCAGGGGTTTGTCATGGCTATGAGAAGTCAGGGAAGGGAGTTTCTTTCCTGTATGAACTCAGCAGATCTGGGAGCTAAACAAACTGAATGGGAGCAGAGTTGAGGAGCAGCTGAACAGAATTTTGGAATCCATGCAAGTCCAAAGAGAATGTGGCTATAGGCATCCTCCTGAATATTAACCTTCATCAGGCGATGAAAGGAGACAGAGACCCACATTGGAGCACCGGACAGAAATTTCAAGGTCCAAATCAGGAGCAGAAGGAGGGGGAGCACGAGCAAGGAACTCAGGACCGCGAGGGGTACACCCACACACTGAGACAATGGGGATGTACTTTCGGGAATTCACCAAGACCAGCTAGCCTGGGTCTGAAAAAGCATGGGATAAAACCGGACTTACATAGCAGACAATGAGGACTACTGAGAACTCAAGAACAATGGCAATGGGTTTTTGATCCTACTGCACATACTGGCTTTGGGGGAGCCTAGGCAGTTTGGATGCTCAACTTACTAAACCTGGATGGAGGTGGGTGGTCCTTGGACTTCCCACAGGTCAAGGAACCCTGATTGCTCTTCAAGCTGATGAGGGAGAAGGACTTGATCGGGGGAGGGGGAGGAAAATGGGAGGCGGTGGCGGGGAGGAGGCAGAAATCCTTAATTAAATAAATAAATTAAAAAAAAAAAACAAAGAGAATGTGGCCCTGAAAGTGAGACATGAACAGCACCCGGGTCACTAATATACATGCCTATAACTTGAGTGTCCATGTGTTGAAGGACCTTGAATACTTCTGACTGACTCCATAGCGGTTCTCTTGACATGAATTTATTACCTACTGCAAATTAGCAGATGTGAGTAGATACATTAAAAACAGAGCAGGTATTTTTTGTAAACCAACTTCTATAAAACGTACCGCATATTCCGTGCCCTTCTAGCCTTTTGTTTCTGACACTGTTTTGTCATTTCAGCTGGAAACAGGTGCCCATTTGGACTGAGAGTCCTGTACAGAGGACATGGAGCTAGCTTGGCAGCTTTGGGATGGCAGGGAAGTCCCCAGTCAGGCAAGGACTTGTGATTATTAGTCTTTCATACTTGATTGACTAGTTCTTTTTGAAAGATGTTTTAGCCATCCTTGAAAAGCAGTGCTGAGCCTGGAGAAACAGAACCATAGGGAAGAGAGATTGAGGACACTTGTTCTGGGGATCATTATCCCCAGATAGACCCAAATACAAGTCCTGTAACCGAAAGCCTTCCTGGGATTTTCCACCCAGGGGCTGCTGCCCTAAGCATACCAGAGTCCCTTGGTAATGGCAGGTGAGGTGGTTCCTGCTATGGCAGAGATGGACCTGGGAATACTGAGCTACTGAACATCTCAGTGCACCCCTGAAAAGAGCCTGGGGGAATTTCACACCTTAAAAGTTCATGCAGGATGAACTGGCTTTTGGAGCCCATTCCCTATGATGGGATTCCTAGCTCAGCCTTGATTCAGGGGGGAGGGGCTTGATTCTGCCTCAACGTGGTTCTGCCAGACTGTTGACTCTCCATGAGAGGCCTTTCCCTTTCTGAGGAGAGGATGGCGAATAGGTTGTAGGAAGGGGGTGGAGCAAGAGGAAGGAGGGGAGAGGGAACTGTGGTTGGTATGTAAAATGAATACAAAAATTTAAAAAAAGTTCCAACAGGACTGTGGCCCCTGAAGACAGAGAAGAACCTGGATGTGAGAGCCTTTATGAACAGACCTTCATGCTGTCTGCAGCTTTCCTTGTGGTAGGTCCTTGGAAGCAAGAAACTCAGGAGCAAGCTCTGAAAACGCAGGTACCACAGAGCCCAGAGAGGGCCTAATCCTTAGCTTCTGTCCCGTCCCTGTCTTCTCTTTAGGGCACCACCCTCAATGCCAAAGGAACCGAACAGCCAAAGCCAGCTTGCTTGATTAGCTCCATCTGAAGGGTGGGTCCAGGGACGTCCAGTAGGCCAGTGTTCTCAGACCTGACTCTGCCACAGCAGACTGAGGGCCACTGTGAACGGATCTCTGGTTTAAGGGGGTATTTTCAGTGCTGTTTGGTCTAGACAGCACCTGCTGTATCTCAGCAGAGGCAGATTACTGTCAAATCCCAGCTCGCAGGTGGGCAGTCAGCCTCCGTTCTCCCCAGATTTCTTTGCCAGCACGAGGACAATTAGAGCAAGTCACCTTGATGCCACTCAGCTCTGCCTCTTTCTCTGTGTGGTGGGGATGATGACCTGAACGTAGTTAAGTGCTACACAGCAAAGCAAAGGTCTTGCTCTGCTAAAATATGCCAGTTGCTGCCGGGATGTACTGGATCCCACACCTCCCCAAAGGCAAAGAAAGAATTGCGGCTACCCTCTCTGAAGTAGATGGAAACTTCTCTGGGCTGAAACGGTCTCCTCTCAGAAGTCCTGTGCTAAGACCCCCTAGGAATGGGGACTTAGGAGACACTCATGTTAACTCAAGTTAGGAGAGTGAGACCCTCATGAAAGACTTCAAGCTTTTTTCCTACCTCTTCTCTCTTAGGGACCTGGAGAGAAAGTGCCATCTGCAAATGAGGCCAGTCAGAGCTGGTCCTCCAAAGGACACCGTGCTCTGCTTCACCTTCCTGCTGGAACAGAAACATTTCATTAGCTCAGGCTGTTTGTGGGGCCCAAAGGAGAAACTGAGAGAACAGAACTGGGGAAGAAATGAGCCAAGAGCCACAGGGAGTTATCCACAGAACCCCACATGCTCTGAAGTCACTGTCAGTCACACAAGAAGGCCCTGCCCAGAGCCCAGAGGAGTCGCGGTGTTCACTGCTTCTCCACACAGGGGGAATACCCTTCTCGCAGACTTCAGGGCTACGTGGCTGTGTGTGACCATCAGCAGCTCTGGTGGGAACTCAGCTATACCTCCTTCCACCAAGAGAGAAGCCAGAACCCCTGTTGCTGGACAATTCTCTAATCACTGAGTCAGCACTTCCTGCCTAGAAACAATCAAACACATCTTTCAGTGAAAACACACTTCAAAGACAAAAGTCACCTGCAATTCTGAACGGAACAGGAAGCTGAGATTTCTGAGGAAAAGGCGCAGTCCCTCCCCAAGGATTTCAAAAGTTAAAGATAATTCTCTTTGTTTCTAAGATTGTGGTGTGTCGGAGAGATTTCATTTTAAGTGTTGCCTTTGTGACGATCACTATGAATCCGTTGTTAAAATGCACTGCCCTTGAGCAATAGAGAAAATTAGACGCCCTCCTTTTACGCGGACTACGGAGGGAAGAGAGCAGGTGGCTGGCTTTGTGTGGGTAAATTGCATTTCTCTTCTTAAAAAATTCCACTGTTGTGATGTGCCCTGATTAGATGGGGCTTGCCATTAACCTGCCGCCCTGGGGCCTGAGCCTTGCGAGCCCGCTTGCCTCCCCACCTGTCGGTCTGGCCGGCTGCAAGCACCATACAGTTATCTCCTTCTAAATTAAAATTGTAAGTCTCCCGGTCCCAGTTACACAAAGCCTCAGCTTTGACACATGCAATTACTACGGACATTGGGGCAACAGGATTGCTAAGGGCCCAGAAAAAGGCTTTAATCAGAAAACATGGTCCTGTTCCGGCCCATTTATAATTTCACTGCTTGCTATTCCTTTATGTTCTTATGTGTTCTGATAATTAGATACACTAGTTCTTGCTTCCCAAGAGGCCAGAAAGGGCAAAATTCCTATTCTTTTTACATTAAAAAGATTAAATTATAATATAGAAAATCTGTAACATGGGGTAGAAATGACAAATTCACACTACATTAATTTCAGTGCTTACAAAATGTTACAAATAATTTGTCCATTCTTTCCCCCCTCTCTTGTAGGCTCGTGTGAATTAATTACCTATCCAATTTCAACATCTTTCAAGTCAGCTTGCCACAGACAACTCTGAAATTAAAAGAAAATAAGGACTGATTTCCATTTGCAGATCGTATTTGCTTTAGATGTTTAACCATTTAAACCTTCGTACACGGACATGAGTACACGGACATTAGCGGACATGTTCACCATGCAAACACCATGTGAGACAGCAGAGTCCACGGGACGGTGATTATGGAGCAAAGAGGGTGAATCTCGGCGTAGGACATTGCGCAGAGGACATGCTGCCACTGTGTGCAAGCTAACTCTGCATCCCAGGTCAGGAGATTCTGAGTCACTCACGGTGGGCTCTGCTAGGGTAGGGGTAAACAGTGGACAGAGGCCCCGGCCCAACAAGGCAAGCAGAGTGGACAGGAAGGTCCAGGCCTCCAGGTAGCACAGAGAAAGCATCCCTGGACACAGTCACTGAATCAGCAGCTTTCAGGTGTGACGGGCACTATGCTGGGAAAACAATGACGGCATCTGAGGTGAAGCGAACCAGGGAGCCTCGGGCTGTACCTTTTCTTGAAGTGCCCTTTGAAGGGATGGTCGAGCCATAGTGATGTCACCTTGTGCAGTAGACTGACACCTCGTCCAGGAACTCAGTGGACACCAGAAACCTGGGGAAGCAGGGCATCCTTACCCAGAGCCTGCAGCGGGAATCAGTTGTCTCACCCCTGAGCTCAGACTACAGCTTCCAGGGCTGCCAGGAGGTAAATTCCTGCTGTTCTGGAGAAATGGCCAGATGGCGAATAGAAAGCTACTACAACTGAAGCCTGATGAGAAGAAGAAGCAGAGGTAGACAGACAGACAGACAGACAGACAGACAGACAGATGCACATGAGGACGATGACATAGGGAAATGCCACAATGAAACCCATGACTCCATAGGCTAATGTAAAAATAACTAAGAAAATTAAAATTTAAAAAGTGTGGGGTTTTAGCATCACAGGGAAGGGAGAAGGGTGACCCCAAGAAAGAGCAGAGATAGGAGGATTAGAAAGATGCCCTCAGGAGACACTCTCAACAGGAATAGGAGTCACAGAGGTCACAGCACCACAACCTGGAAGATGGCTGAGCATCAACAAGTGGGGCCATACGCATTCCTGTCACTGAGGAGAACGACTTCCAACCTCTCACTCTCTGTACCTTCAGGGGAAGATTCTGGCATTGTCCTGGGAGGCTGGACACACACCTGCCTGTGCTTAGATGTTTGTCTAGTCATCTATGTATTCAGCAAGTGCGCATGTGCCTCTCTTCACCCCAGGTCCATGCCAGAGAATCCTATTCAGAGACGTCAGCACTCTGATGACCAAGGTGGAGACCACCCACATCTGTCAGGTAAATTACTTCCCCTGCCTTGGCTCTGCCTGCCCAGCTTTACATGGTCAAGTGGAACCAGAATTAGGTGGCCCTCAGCTTGTGTTTCCCGGGTAGGGATCATGGATCCTTATTTATCCTGCCAAGAAAGGAGGCCTAATGGATATTTATGGAGACCCTGGGGGATAGCTGCAGATTATGGCTCCATGTTATCCTGTGGGTGAAGGGCACCTCTCCAGTTATTTACAGGACTCTAAGGATATCACTGATGCCCTGCTACGATTTCCTCTGAAAGGGTGCAGACCACTCAGGAACCACTGGTGTCCACGAATGGCATCTTCTGGGGGTGCATGGTCCAGAAGCTGGGCCTGTGGCACCTTCCAGATGCATTGCACTTGGATCCCCTTCTAGTGTTTGGGGCTGACCATGGAGACCCAGTAGAGGAAGAAGGGTGGGCCAACTACCGTTCTTCCTCTCTACCTCCCTCTCTCTTTATCTCTCCTGTGGTCTACCCTCTACACTGAGATGTGTTGGGGCCAATCATGTGCTGGGTGGAAGTGCCCACACTACCTCCTTAGATGGGGACCTCAAGGAACCCCACAGGGATCCTGACCTCCATTCTGAGTTGTTTCTTCCCACCTAAAAGGCTGAAGAGGTAGAAGAAGGCTGTGGTAACAACAGTCCATTGTCCCTGCACTGAGCATACCTAACAGTCAGTGGTCAGGGCGGATGCTTATCCCGGTCTTCAGTTAACCAGCACTGGATGGTCCAGGAATAGCCTCCAGCCTCCCCCGTAATGTCACTGAATGCTTGTAGGCCACAAAGGAATTTCTTTGCTAAAAAAAAAAAAATCCATCTGTGGGTTATCCAGTGATGTATGGAATATCTGCTTTCTGTTGGGTACATATGCTCAGTGGGCCACAACTTCTACCCTCCATGGGCCACCATGGAGAGAGGACAAAATGGAGAAAGAGCAGCAGTGAAGTTCACTCTGCCTGGAGCACAAGGGAGTATGGGAAGTGCACACCATACGTCTCCCTTCAACACCCAGAGCACAAGAGAGTATAGGAACTGCACACCATACGCCTCCCTCCGACACCCACATGCCACACTCACATGGAATACGAACACATTTACACACAGGAGAACACACAGAGAGACTATACAGCCACACGTGAGCACAGATGAACACACGCATTTGCACACATCCCACAAACAAATGCCCAGGTTGGCCACCAGGCTTTGCCACAGCCTGGCATAACTAAAGTAGAATTCTTCAAACACATGTCTGAATTTGATCTTCGATAATTTTGTTAAAATTTTTTTGGATCAATATTCAGATCCATATTCATATTGATCCAGGGTCATGTTCAAATAAATCTCTCACTCGACACGGGCACTTTCTAAGATTTGATGTCCCAGAATACACCTAAACACGGAAGAGAACAGGTGAAAAGCCTAATGCTCTCTACCCCCTTCCCCGAGTCCTCTTAAGCAAGCATGTTTGATTGATGTTAATTTGGGGAAAATAAGAAGCAGTGGTGCACAGTCCTGTGTGTGCACCCTGGTCCCAGTATGGCTTGCCCACCTGTATTTACTGGTAGTAATTTTTTAAACTTTCTTTCTTATTTATTCTCTGTGTTCTATACATCATGTATCTTTTTTTTTTTTTTCAGTTTTTTCGAGACAGGGTTTCTCTGTGGTTTTGGAGCCTGTCCTGGAACTCCCTTTGTAGACCAGGCTGGTCTCGAACTCACAGAGATCCGCCTGCCTCTGCCTCCCGAGTGCTGGGATTACAGGTGTGCGCCACCACCGCCCGGACATCACGTATCTTGATCCCATTCACTTCTCCATCCCTTCATATCTGCTCTCTACCCCTTCACCCCACCTCAAAATAAAACAAAAATTATATAAACCTGTGCTGTCCCTAGCAGTGTCTGAAATATTTACCGACCTGAATGACTACTTTTGAAATGGGTTGAATCCAACTTGTGCCTCGTGTCTTCATCGTCCTGGAAGACCTTTGCATACGGAGGGTGTGTGAGTACCCTGTCTTCATCATGGAGGCCACAACTGTGAGCTGCGGTGTCCTTTGATGTAGTCAAACACCAGTTTCATCCTTGTTTTCCTTCAAACAGTGGTGTCAGCCATGACTCAGAACCCCCAGTTCTGTCTCTCTGGGTGCAGCCCAGGCTTATGGCTGAAGAGCCTGAGCTGCTGCAGAACTCCAAAGAGAACAGAAACTCTTCCGGCCCTGCAATGCACAGGGCCACGGCAAAGGCAAACCCAGAGATCAGCCTGTTTTTACTAGCTTACCCGTTTGCTCGGCAGTTGTTAGGCTGTGGCTGGAGTGATGTGGCGTACTGAGGAGAAGACCTCACATGTCTATGGGAGAGCAAGGAGGGGTTTGAACACCCCGCTGGGCCACTCCAGCATGAACGGATGGTAAGAAATGTAGCCATCTACCCCAGAGCTCTTCTTACTACAAATCCTGGTGAAATCTACCTTCATCCACACTTGAGATTGGGACACAGTGTGATAAACCCAGGTATAACTCTGATCATGGACCCCACTGATGGCTTTATTGGCTGACACATTTCCTACCTCATCTGTGAGGAGAGCCAGTTTGGCCAAGGACTGGTTGCTAACTTGTCAATGAGTTCTTTCTGCAGGCCATTTCTTAGGAGTTCTTTAGTTTTCCTTCTCACACATGTTAGCCACCATAGCCGAAGGCCTTAATTGGCATAACTGTCAAGAGACATCACCAGGGTGGCCACAGGCCAGAGGAAGCATTGTTAAAGCTTGCTTGTGAGGGCCAAACTCTTTGCAACTAAGCATGCAAAACAAGCTGCAGATTGCCACACTCTAGGGACCCCAAAGAGGGAGTGAATTCCAGTTAGAAAGGGGCCTGGCTTAGTTGCTGTGAGTAGCCTGTTTCTTAGAACAAGCTAGACCCCTTTGGCTGTGAGCTGCATTCCATCGTGACCTCGCGGCCACACGGTGGCACTGTGAGCAGGGTTTTCCCCGCTGCTGCATGAAAGTTAATTCATGAACATTTATTCCAACCCCCCTCCCCGAGATTTCAAGCTGCAATCAGTTAGCACACACGAAACCCAACAAAGAAGAAACGGAAGACAGAAGAGGAGGATCAGTAAGCCACTTGTCTAAATCCCAAACTTCATTCCTTTCTCCGTGTAAACACAGGGAAACCATGTCCCATGTGTATGCGGAGCAGCACAGAAAGGCTGTGATCTCTCAGTGACACAAAACAGAAGACTGCTAAATAGTAAGATCACCAGGAAACAAACACACAGCACCTAGCAGGACTCTTGAATGGGAGAATATACATTTATTGATTTTTTTTTGCATATACATGCATATATATCTTCAGTATATATATATTCAATTTTAACAAAACCAATATTCCCTGACCATGGTTGGGGGGCAGGTAGGACTCCAAAGGGAAGCTGATTTTTAGCAAAGAGGTCTGCGTGGGCACGAGAAGGTGGGGAGGTAGGGAGACCTCCCCAGAGGCTCCATGTTAGGAACTTTAAAGGAAGGTGTTTTACCACGACTCTGGACCTGGGATAGCCAGACAGCCTGGCCCCTTGTTCCTGAGTAGTGTTTCTACGTCTTGAACTTAGAGCAAGCAGGCCCCTGTGTTGTCTGAGTCAGAATCCTCACTCCAGGTCTGATTTAAGCCTGCTGGTGACTCACCTCCACATGAGGTCTGAGAAGGAAGCACCTCTAGGCTGGGAGTATCCACAGGATGCCCCCTGTCACTGGGGGCTGAAAGCAGTGCTATCTTGGCTACAGGGTCTGGTGGGGAAGGACCTGACCTCCTACCAGTCATCCGAAGCACCAGAAAGGGCTGTTAATTTTTGTCAAAGAGCAGATCTGTCCATGACCACCTGACCGTTCTACTAAATAGTTCTCATTTCTTCAAAGATCCTGTTATGTCCCAGGCTTTGCAGGCCACTGAGCATAACCTGGCCCATTGGGTTGCTCCTCTAAGCAACCCAATGGTTGGGCCTGTCCTCGGAAGGTATGGGATCCAGGCCTATGAGAAGGACATGGAAAGCAGTTCCTAGGGGTTTGAGAATTCACTGTGGGTTTCAAAGGACTAGTCCTCTCTAGAGCCTGGAGCAGCAACCTCGATGCTGGGGACAGTCCTGATCTCAGCAAAGAAAACTGTATGGAACCCTACCTACCTGGAGATATGGCTTCTCAAGTCCTCTAGCCCACCACACAGACCTCCATGGTCTCCTACAGCCCCCGGGTTTTTTGTTTGTTTGTTTGTTTGTTGTCTGTCTGTTTGTTTTTGGTTTTTGGTTTTTGTTTGTTATCCTTATCTCACATATTACATCCCAACAGCAGTTCCTCCTCCCTCCCCTCCCCCAGTCTCTCCTCCCTCACCTCCTCTTTCCCCCAGATCTACTTCTTACCTCCTCTCAGAGAAGAACAGGCCTCCCCAGGGACAGCATAACAAGCTACAATAAGACCACTCACACACTATCACAGGAAGGCTGGGTGAGGCAATCCAGTAGAATGGTGAGGATTCCACAGGCAGGCAGAAGAGTCATAGACAGCCCCTCTCTGCCTGTTAGGAGTCCCACAAGGACACCAAGCTACTCAGCCATAACAATATGCAGAGGACCTAGGTCAGACCCGTAGAGGCTCCCTGATCTCTACGAGCCCCTGTGAGTCCTGGTCAGTTGATCCTGTGGGCCTTGCTCCTCTTTGGCTCCTCCAGTCCGTTCTCCCCCTCTTCCACAGGACGACCCCAGCTCTGTCTAATATTTGTCTATGGGACTCTGCTTCTGCTCACCTCAGTTGCCGGATGGAATCTCTCTGATGACTTTGATGCTAGGCTCCAGTCCCAGAACACTCTGCAGGCAGGACAAACTTTAAGGCTAAGTTTGTGGGGATGGATTGGTATCCCAGTCCCTCCAATTGAAGTCTTGCCTGGTTACAGAAGATGGCCAGTTCAGACTCCATGTTACCCATTACTAGGAGCCTTTGCTAGGGTTACTCTTAGGTTTCATTGAGTTTCCGTCGCACTGGGTTTCCACCTCGCCCTGAACTGTCCCCAGTTCCAATCATTTCTCCCAGCAGTCTTTCCCTCCCTCCCTCCTCCCCTCCCTTCCTCCCCACAACACCTGACCTCACCTGTTCTCTACTCCACCTGCCCCCAGTCCACTAGAAAAAAAAGAAAGACTCTTCAGCAATTGGTGCTAGTCTAACTGGATGTTGGTATGTAGAAGAACGCAAACAGATCCATATCTATCACCCTGCACAAAACTCAAGTCCAAGTGGATCAAAGACCTCGACACAAATCCAGATACACTGAACCTGACATAAGAGAAAGTAGGCAACAGCCTTGAATGCAGTGGCATAGGAGACAACTTACTGAATAGATCACCAATAGCACAGGCACTAAGATTGACAATTAATAAATGTGACCTCACGAAACTGAAAAGCTTCTGTAAGGCAAAGGAGACCATCATCAATAGAACAAAACTGCAGCCCACAAATGGGAAAAGATCTTCACCAACCCCATATCTGACAGAGGGCTAATTTATAGAGAACTCGAGAAACTAGACATCAAATAATCCAATTAGAAAATGGGATACAGATCTAAAGAAAATTCTCAACAGAGGAATCTCAAATGGCCAAGATACACCCTTTAAAAATGTTCACCATCCTTAGACATCAGGGAAATGCAAAATCAAAAGGACTCCAAGATTTAATCTTACACCTATTAAAATGGCTAAGGTCAAAACCACAAATGACAGGTCATGCTGGCAGGGATGTAGAGCATTGCTGGTAAAATCCAAACCTGTACAGCCACTTGGGAAATCTATATGGTGGTTTCTCAGAAAATTGGGAGTCGATCTACCTCAAGACTCAGTTGTACCATTCTTGGGCATATATACAAAGGATGCCCCATCATACCACTAGGACACTTGATCAACTATGTTCAAAGCAGCCTTAGTCAAAATAGCCAGAAAATGGAAACAACCTAGAAGTCCCTCAACCAAAGAACGGATAAAGAAAATGTGGTGTGTTTACATAATGAAATATTACTCAGCTGTTAAAAGCAATGACATCACAAAATTTGCAGGCAAATGGATGGAAGTAGAAAAAAACCATCCTGAGTGAGGTAACCCAGACCCAGAAAGACAAACACATATGTATTCATTTATAAGTAGTTATTAGCTGTAAAGCAAAAGATAATCGTGCCACAAGCCACAGACCCAGAGACACTAAGTAACAAGGAGGATTTAAGTGGGGGAACTGCATGAATCTCTCCAGGAAGAGGAGTACAATAGATTTCATCAGTGGTTTTTAAAGAAAAATGGGTTTTAGAAAGTTAAAAAAAAAAGGTATCTGACTACATGTGAATAATTATAAAATAACATGGCAAGAAGGAACAAAAATCAAAATATAAAGACAGGCAAAAGTCCCAGAAGTGGTGCTTATACTGCAGTGAAGAGATGGTGCTAACAGTGCCTATTTTAAAATCTCCCACAAATCCATAAAACATTCACACCCGAGCAGGGTGTGAATAAATAATTCAAGGAACAGAGATACGAGCAACTAATAACAATGTGTATGAACCCAAGGAAAGGCCCAAGATCCTGCTGTAATCACGTGGGCAGGTAGGACTGCCGGCTCCTGAATGCATTTTGGCCACTGCAGGCAAGGTGTGCACCTCTCTCTCTTAGGCTCATGGAGAATGTTTGAGTCCACGCACCAAACTCATCACAGCTGACACCACCCCATCCTGAGATGTTCCAGGATGGAAAGGCTGAGGGAAGCCACAGAACTTCCACTGGGGCCTGAGCAGGAGTCAGGTTTCCCCATTCCCCAACAAAGTCACTGGCTAGGCAGGCTCCCTGGGAGAAGTGAGTCACAGAGCACTCTGCACAGGGCAGCTCTTGGGAAGAACCCTCAGGCTAGCTCCCAATCACCTTCCAGCCTTCAAGTCCCTCCAAAGACATCAGTGCTGCCAGCACCTTGACCCTGAACTACAAACCTAAGGGAACATTGTGCACAAGTGAGCCAGTCCTCTGTGCTGAGAGGCTGAGGCAGGTTTCCACACACAGATTCCTGCATGTGAAGAGACACCAGTCAGCCCACAGGCTGCCTTCCCAAAGCTCCTCCTCTGTACTCTCCTATGATTCATTCAGAACATTTCCTTATGACTTCTTTTCTGGTGACTAATTCTTTTTCCAGTCACATTCTAAGCTGGTGCTAAAGCCATGCAGAGTTTCAAGTATTTGCTTATTGAGTTTTCTGACTAGGACAGTCTCTGTGCTGTATTTACAAAGACACAGGCATATGAGAAGATACAGCCGCCAAGCCATGGGATCTCCAGGAAAAGAAGACAGGAGGAAAACTGACGCCTAAAGAAATAACAATGCAAATACTTCCAAACAAAGTCTGCCTTTTGATCTAAATTTTGTTCTCCCACAGAGGCCCTTGTCTTTCCTTTCCTCACTGAATAGGGGTCATGGGGTTGTCTGAAATTTCACTGAGCTGGCAGCTGGAATCTTTGCACAGGTGCTATGTTCTTCACTGTTTCTACCGTTTTATTTGTGTGCTTTCCCTTTATGAAGCCTTGTTATTGTCTATTTTATGACCAGTGTTCTCGTTCTCTCTCTCTCTCTCTCTCTCTCTCTCTCTCTCTCATGTGTGTGTGTGTGTGCATGTGTGTGCACGAGTTCATTCATTTGTGTGCATACATACCTGTATAGACCAGACATCAATGTCAGGTATTATTCCTCAACCCCCTCCATCTTTTTTTTTTGAGACAGAGTTCCTCACTAAAGGAGGGATTCTTCATTTGACAGTCTAGTCAGTGAGCTTCAAGTATCCACCTGTCTCTTCCCTGTGCCCAGCACTGGGTTTACAGATGTTCACCGTCACAGACAGCGTTTTACACGGGTCTGGAGGCCCAAGCTCAGTCCTCATGCTTGCACAATGAATGCTATAACAACTGAACCATTTCCCCCACCTTACTCTATTTTCAATATCTTTAATGAAGAATCCAAGGTCGTAGTGATGTCACTCTCCTCCAGACAGGATATGCCAGTAGCTGAGCCGTAAAGCACAGGGCAGGCGATGCATTCCTTGCTGATGCAACCCTTCCATGCCACAGCCATTGTAGTTATAATTCCCCATTGGCCTCAGAAGACAGGGTTGTAACCATGTCTGTGTCGAATGCCCACACGTGAACCTCAGACAACAGAGTAAGAGGTGGAAATAGACTCTCCAGTTGCAGATAACTACTCTCCCTAGTTCTTACATCCCCAGGAGAGTCTCCAAAATGCCTTCCAAAAACATTAGGCTCCAGAAGTCTCAGCATCCTGTCCACTCACTCTGCTGAAGAAAGTCCCTGAGGAAGCACCTATTGGCCTTCATGAGTACCCTGGGGCCCTCACAGGCATGAAGGGGCCCTCACAGGCATGAAGGGGCCCTCACAGGCATTCACGAGCTCTCAAGGCACCCCAAGACCCTCACAGGGCACCCTGGGACCCTTACAGGGCACCCTGGGGCCCTCTCATAGGTACCCTGGACCAGAACCCAGAATGCACCACTCTGCTGAGAAACATAAAAGACTTCCAGATGAGCTTTTACTGTGCAAAATGTTCCAGGATGCAAATGCCTCCCTTACTCAATGCAGACTGTAATTCATAAGAACCGCTTCCAGAGTCCCTGAATGTGTGTGCCCTGATTCATCATCCTCTTTGGTTTTATCTTAGGAAGTAATCTGAGATGTCTCAGCGATTCACATGGCACGATGCTCACTGCGTAGCTCACTGTACTATGGAAAGCTAACTCGCTATCATAGTGGGCGTGCCAAGGACCAACTGCAGCCCTGTAGTCAGAGGCACACAGGGAAACATTACACACTTGAGTGCTTATTAAATTTCATGGGCCTCTTAAAAGCACCATAAACAATTTATGAAGAAATTCCTTTGTTTTGGGCAGTTGATCATGACAAAGGAGTGCAAGTAACTGAAGTAGCCAACAGTTAAGAATCGTCTTGACTGTCACACAGACCGTCACCAGCAGGCCAGGGTTCTTCCCTTCGGAGACAGGTCCCTGTCCCTGTACCACCCACCCACGGGGATGTTGTGTGTTGCTCTCAGCCACTTATGGGAACAAGGGCAACCAAGATCTAAGTTTCTTGTGCTCAACGAGGTCACCATGTGCTTCCTTAGTTGCCTTGGCCTTCCTCTTGAGCCATGGGAAGAGGGTTGGGCTCATCATTACCCACCTTCAGGACATCTTAGAGACTGAATCCCATCACCCCCCCCCCATACCTAGCCTTGTTTGGCACTTGAAGAGGCTCCAAGGCCACAGGTGAACTCTGTGCCACCTCTGTGTTCCTGTAGGTTGCTTGGCTGGGAGATCCTAGGGCCTTCGTGCATAAATTCCCTGCTCTGCTTTAGTCTTTCCAATTCTAGCAGTCCGTCAAAACCTGCCAGCCCACTGTCCCTATGGCATCTCTCCCCAAGGACACCCATCTTTAAGTCACAGGGCCTCTTTCAGGCTTAGGTGGAGTAAAAGTCCTGTCTTAGGGTTTCTGTTGCTGTGAAGAGACACCGTGACCGTGGCAACTCTTGTAAAGGGAAACATTTAATTGGGTTTTCAGCTTATGGCTCAGAGGTTCAGTCCATTATCACCGTGGTGGGATGTGGCATTGGAGAAGTAGCTAAGAGTCCAAGTGTTGCAGGCAACAGGAAGTGTTCTGAGATAAAGCCCATCTCCACAGTGACACACCTCCTCCAACAAGGCCATATCTATTCCAAAAAAAAGCCACACTTCCTAATAGTGCCCCTCTCTTTGGGGGTCACGTTCTTTCAGACCACTACAAGCCCCTTATCAGAGCATCTCTGGCCATAGACCTAACAGCTTCAACAGCCCCTAGCATCCTCCCCAGGGCAGCCCCGCCCTCAAAACCTGCCCTGCAGAGGGATCAATATGAGTGAAAACACAAGAAAGCCACACAGTAGAGGAAACAAAGCTATGCCCCTGTGCGCTTGTTCAAAGGACCTCAGTGACACTCCTTCCACACCAGGGAAGGTAGAGCAAAGATGCCCCCGCTCTGCCTTCTCTGTTATCTCAAGTTCCTGAGCTCTGGGGAGTCACAGATCTCCACATTCTCTGGGAGCTTCTTGTAGAACTGTGTGTATCTCCTGTGACTTAACATGTCTGCTCACAGGTCCCAAGAGGACAAAAAAAAAAAAAAAACTGGGTCTTGCATAGACTTGAAGAGCAATGGTAACCACACCATGACGCCCAAAGCTGAAAACGATCCAATCCTCCACTAGAGAGGCAGAGGTTAGAGAAGGGCATGTGTGTACACTACAAAAGAGCACAGCTGTCCTGTCGTAGAGCTGTGGACACTCCCAGACAGGTCTTGGGAGTTTTCACTGCTACAGAGCTAATTGCCCCAAGGTTTAGACTTAAAACAATAGCACGTACCTGCGGTCAGCACAGCACACAACCTGTGGTTGGGGAATTTGGGATAGGCTTAAAGGGCGGATTCTAGTTCGCTGTGCTCAGGAGGTTGTAAATGGGGTTGGGGGAGTGGCTACCACCACACTGTAGGCAGGAGGTCTTGGTTTCTGTTCTCTCAGGGCTGATGGATTGTCCTCAGGATAGTGGCAGTGACTCATGGGGACTCAATAAAGAGCAAAGAGAAAGCCACATCCCTTTTAGGGACTAATATCTACCTGATCATGACAGAGCTGTGTGTACCTAGAGCTCTCTCTTCCTTCCTGGCTGCTTAGGACACTCACATGCCTTTCCACCCTTCCCAGAAGCACTAGGGTGTCTGCTTGCGTGAGCCAGCACACAAAACTGTTGGATGTTCTTCCCAGCAGACACACAATTCTGCTAGGGGCCACAGGGATATGGAGCTACAACCCCAAACTATCTATCAGCTGCAATCCCACCTCAGCTGAGGCTGCATAGCACATCCGGTAGGGGAAGGAGAAGAGAAGGGCTTCAACTTTTTTTTTTTTTTTGAGAAAGTACGATCGGCTTTGCATTCTGTATAAAAAGAGGGTAAAACTGAAACAGTCGGACAGCATACTAACTGCTGACCACTGTGTGCTAGCCTCACCTTGACCTCTCCTGCTGGCCTGGCGGGCAGAGAGGGCACCTACGAGGAACACACCCACCGTCGCCCTGTGCACAGGCCTGAGTGTTCTTACCAGCCTTTTCCAGACATACAGGAAGCTCCTCCAAACCAAGACCAAACATAGTTCAGAGCCTACTGAATTCTCCAGCCTTGAAAATGTTGAGGACTCTTCAAAGGACAAACATTTAAAAATAGTGGTTGGTTTAAAAGGCTTATTTAACAGTCATGCGTGAATTTAGGTGGACCTGTGATGTGGTATTGCTTTTTATATATTTATATGTATTGCTTTTATTGGTTGATAAATAAAGCTGTTTCGGCCAATGGACAGACAAAATATAGCTAAGTGGGAAGTCCAGACAAAGATGCAGAAAAAGAGAAGGTGAAGTCAGGGAGACACCATGTAGCCACCCAAGAAGAGAAATGCCGGCAGCAACCTAAAGAGAAAGATGTCAGAACAGAGGTAATACCACAGCCAAGAGGCAACGCACAGATTAGTAGAAATTGGTTAATTTATAAGAGAGTTAGGCAGTAATAGCCCAAGCCATTGGCCAAACAATTATATTTAATATATTAGCCACAGAATGGTTATTCCATAAGCGACTTCGGGAACAAGGCAGGCAGAGAGAAACTGGTCCAGGGGTCTAGCAGGGCAGGAAATACTTCCAGCTATAGACCTGTTTTTATATCAAATATACTATGTTTTAAGGAAATGGTTTATACCATTTTTACCAGTAGCACACAATTCCAGTTTTATAGACACAGCTCTGTGACCAGCACTGAAATCTGAACAGGATACTGTGAAATGCTGTGGATGATTCTCAGTCTGAGCACTTATACCCTCAACTCAGTGTGCCAGGAGCCTCAGCTCAGCTTTCATAGACTGCGGCCTCATCAAACCCCATGACCTCCTTCCCCCACCTCCTCCAGCTATTGATGGGGAACTCGGGGCAGCTGGAATTGCCGTTTATCAAGCATAGCTGGCCTGAGGTGATCGTAACTATAGGGCTTTCACCTGCACTAACAGAAGCACTGAGAACCGGCAGGGTCGATGCCGGTTTATAAGGCTGCCCAGAAAGTGGTTTCAAGTTTTAAAGTACCTGTTTTGAGTAAATACTTTAAGGTAGATAACCTTTATTCAGGAGAAGTTACATGGTGGGACTTCTTGGAAACTTGTGGTCACCATCTGCCCTTTACTGTAATAAAACAGGGCCTTTGTCTCTTCAGAGGGAATCTCCAACCCAGACTCTTTGGTAGTCCCTAGAAATCCTCAGAAATTTCAGAGTGACCTGGAGTGATCTCACAAGCAGTGGGTAACCTACATCTATTCCCGTCTCTTCCCGATTGTCCAGAGTGTGTCCTGTCCTCCATCTAGAGCCACATCCCACACCAGAAAGTGCTCAGCATCTCCATAAATAGGCAGCAAGCAAGGGAGCAATGTACTTTGAGCAAGCCAGATGAGCACACGTGGATAGGGGCTCCAGAGGCATGAGAGAGTGAGCAGGGAGGGCAGTGAGGAGGTAGGCTAACACCACAGAAGAGTGGCTACATCTTCATCTCTCACTGTTGCTGAAGAACAGGAAGCCAGTGTGGCTCCCTGAAAGGAGCTCTTGATGGGCATTTCCATTTTGGCAGGATGCTCGGCATACGTGTACCAGTGTGAGTGTCTAGATGATACTGAGGTTGTTGTCTGTCTTCTAGCCTTCATTCTACTTGTGGTAAGATACAAACAATCTGCTGGCTGCAACAGTGTTTGGTTAGCTGCTACATCTGATTTCTCATCTACCTAATGTGTAAACTGCTACAGTGGCTATGATCCACAGGTCCGAAGTTAGCAACCCTTTCTTCTGAGTGCAAGTTCTTTTGAGTGAGCTGAGGAAATCAGGGCAGGTGGGCACTGGCACAGACTGGGAGGCCAGTGTCAAGCAGAGCTGATGTGAGCCGGGGACAGGGGCTGTAGCAGATGCTCTGAAGGCATTAGAAACAAGGACTATGGCTTCCTGCCTGAAGTCCTCTATCATTCAGGAACTCTCAAAATTATGTGTTCGGGCACAGAGGGTCCTTCTCTTGCATCTAAAGACTGTGTGCAGGGGCTGGAGAGATGGCTCAGTGGTTAAGAGCATTGCCTGCTCTTCCAAAGGTCATGAGTCCAATTCCCAGCAACCACATGGTGGCTCACAACCATCTGTAAAGAGGTCTGGTGCCCTCTTCTGGCCTGCAGACATACACACAGACAGAATATTGTATACATAATAAATAAATAAATAAATAAATAAATAAATAAATAAATATTTAAAAAAAAATAAAGACTGTGTGCAGGCCTGACCTGTGATTCCCACAGACCCATGGTCCAGCCCATGTTTGCTCTGCCTAGGCAGAAAAATAACCATAAGTCAGGCCCTGATCACCCAGTACTAACCAGAGTGGAAGTCGGAGAGTCTCTGCTGACTAGAGCACTCTGGTGAATTCTGGTCCCTCCCATCTTCTGGGCCATAGGTGGCCTCTTCCTGGTATAAGTAGGGATCTACCATTCTATATTCTGTTTGCTTAGGATTTATAGCTCGGACAAGCTTCTTAGTGTGTCCATCCTGCCATGTGACCCTGAAGGACATATGTGCACTCTTGACTCAGGACAGCCAGACTCCTGGTGGTTTTGCCATCTACCTGAACTCCTCTTGGAGCCGGGGCTCCCAGTTCTCTCCAGGTGGACTTTCAGAGTGGAACATGGTAGGAACAAAGGCAGGTTCACTGCTTCCTCACGGAGATTCCTTCAAGACTCAGAGATATGGGAGTGTTTGGGCTTCGTAACTGACCTTGAGGGGAGAGTTGGAAAAGTAAGTATTCAGATAGGAGCAGACAGCACCAGAGTCCCCTGAATGGAACTCTGCAAAGCACAGTGTCATGACTTCTTTAATCCTTCTCCATAGCCTCTGCTCTGGCCACCTGTGAGTCTCTGTGAGCAGGGCTCATCTACTTGAGGAACAAACGCTCGTACACTGTAGGGCTCAGAACCTAGGCCAGGCCCAGACCTTAGGGATCAATGGCCACTATTTATTCTGGGACAAGGCTTTGTCTGAAAGTGTGGTAGGTAGAGAATGAACCCTAAGAAAAGCCCTCAGGAACAGGAGAAATGAAAAAGCCACCCCACAAGTGAGCAGCTAGAAATAAGCGACTAAAGTGACCACCCCGAAGGAATCAAAATGTGTTGACATGCTTCCATGACCCCTAACCCTAACCCTAACTCTAGAATGCTCATCTCCCCTCCCTGAGAGGAGAGCAGGCTCAAACCAGGCATCCAGTGGGAAAGCCCACAGCACTGAGGAACCATGATGGTAGGGACAGGCTGGGCTCCTGGCTCCTCCTTCCTTCAAGGCTCCCAGGGAAGGACCTGCTTGCCAGCAGGCGAGGGGTGTGGTTTCCTTTGAGGTGGCTGAGTTGGTGCATGGGAACCACATGAGGTTGAATCTAAGTCCCGTGCATGTTCCCTGCCAGAATTTCACAAGGCCTGCATGTCAGGGAGGATGTGGAGCAATCTCCAGGTCACTGTAGTGTCTTAGTGAGGGGACGGGCTCTATCGAGGGAAGGGGCTGTGGTGTACAGCCTGAAGCATGGAGAAGCGTAGAAGCTGGCTCTGTTTACGAGGTGAAAAGGTGATGCAGAACAGATAGAGACCAAGCATAATGCTCTGGCAACCAGTGTACCCGGAGGACAGGAGCACCTGTTGAGGACTCTCCCTAAGCACATGTGTGCACCTCCCTAATGCAGAGGTGCTGGGCATGGGATGGACAGGTCAAAATGTCCTGCCAGAACTCTGCTGTCTTCACAGGAGGGTCTGGAAAGATCTCCCCTACCCCATCCTTTGCCATAATAGGCTACACTCCCTCACCCAGATGGTCCCCAACTATAACTCAGAGACTCTTCAACCCACAGCAGACAACCCAAGACCCGCCATCCTATGTGGACCCTAGTCTCATCGCAATCCTGAGAAGATATTCTGGTCAGTCAGATGGCATCTGCCATGGACTTGAGTCAGAAACTGTCAAAGAGAGCAAAGAGTGATCAATACATCTGATTGAGCCTAGGACAGATGGGAAAGGAGCTATACATTAAGTCGGATGCCTGTAGGTCTGACCAGAATATCAATACCATGGTGCTCACCCCAGAAGCACATCTATATGGCTCCTCCTGACTCAGGTGACCCTAGAGGACCCACAGTAATATTCTTGTCCTCACACTGACATATGGAAAAGGAGCCATGTTCTGTATCCTTTCCAGAAACATCTGGTGTCTGATGAGGTCCCAGAGATGGCCATTTCATGACAGAAACATTAAGCAAGGCTGTCACACCACAAGGCTGCCTCTTTCTGCAAAGCTTCGGAGAAGGAGTTCCCCAGTCCATCCCTGCATGGTGTCTTAGGCCTATAGCTCTGTCTTAATATCCATCAGATTCCCAGGAACAGAACCTCCAGGCTGACGACCCTGGGACAGGTGCTCTCCCAGTCCTGTAGGGACCTCAGGAGTTACGGTTACTTTACAGTAGCTACCAGACTTCTGTGTCTCTCCCTGGTCCACTCACAAGACTCTGCATGCCCAAGGGATGTGTAGTGCCCTCGATTAGCATTAGAGAAAATAGGCATCTGTGTGTACAGCTGGCTGCTGGCCCAGCGACGTGCCTCCTGCTGTCTGGGAAGCTGCTTCTGCAGAAACTGGTGAGTTCTCAGGATCCAAAAGACAAAGGCAAATTCTTCTTCAGGAGGAGAGGCTGCTGTAGAGACGAGGTTGCCATGGCCTTCTCCTTACCTCCCTGCAGGTAGCCCTAGGCTGATGGCACGGAGGCCAAGAAGAGGTGGTGGGTCTGCTTCCTCAGGACTGAGCGAGACAGTCTGTCCCAGGCACATGCAGTGCCTCCCTCACAGCTGCCAGACCAGTCCCCATCATGTGGCTTTTCAGAGCTGTCCTCTTTATCCTCACTGTACACATCTTTCACGGGAGACAGAGATGAAGTGCATGAAGTGCTCTCTCTCTCTCTGTCTCTCTCTGTCTCTCTGCTTTCTCTCTGCTTTCTCTCTCCTATCTGTCTGTCTATCTGATGTATACATGTGGAGGTCAGAGGTCAGTGTCAGGAGTCATTCTCTGGCCTAGCGTATGCTGATTAAACTAGGCAGGCTGGTCAGCAAGCCCCAGGATCCTCCTATCTCCATGTCAACACTGGGGTCACAAGAGTCTGCTACCTTACATAGCTTTTGTTTTGTTTTGTTTTGTTTTGTTTTTGAGACAGGTTTCTCTGTGGCTTTGGAGCCTGTCCTGGAACTAGCTCTTGTAGAACAGGCTGGCCTCAAACTCACAGAGATCTGCCTGTCTCTGCCTCCCGAGGCTGGCCTCGAACTCACAGAGATCCGCCTGTCTCTGCCTCCCGAGTGCTGGGATTAAAGGCGTGCACCACCACCGCCCGGACTTACTTGCTTTTTATGGATTCTGGGGATCAAACTCAAGTCCTTGTGCTTGTGAGACCAAGCATGTTCTCTGCTGAGCTAACTCTTCAGTCCCCAGAATGTACTCTCTGCACAGAACAAACAAACGTTGATCATTTCCTTTTTCTGCTGAAACGTCAAATATAGTACAGAAAAACCCCTAAACTCGTCGTCACAGTAACACCCTTCACAGTGAGAGCTGGGATGGGTGTAAGGCCCAGAAGGATGCTCAGAAAGGGAACTCTTATATAGGGTTCTGAAGGATAATGAGGAGTTTCCAGGAAGGAAGGAAAGTCACTCCAGGGCGGGGGGCACAGAAGCATGAGGGGAGGTGTGGGAGGGGATGAGTCTGAGGATTAAAAGCACACAGTGGCATGTGAAGCACACACTGGACTGACATCTTCTGAGTCCACTGAAGGAAGCTGGGATCAGTGGGAGGTAGGAGAGAGGAAGAAAGGGAGGAAGGAGGAGAGAGGGAGGCAGGCAAGGGAGAAGTTAGAGGCTGAGATGAGAATGAAGTGTTCAGATCCAAAGAACGCTGAGTACGGTCACAACTGCCAGGGTCTGGGACTGGCAGGGCCTGGGATTGATTCTGTTCAAACCTTAGAGGTCCCAGGCTTTGGCTGCTGACAGAGAGACCGGGGCCTGCTGGTGTTAATCTCCTTACTTACAGTTTATGGCTGCTGCAGCCCCTAAGACACTCATGAGGGCAGGAACCAATGAGTCCCAACAGAGCCCAAACTTTGGACCTTGAAAACACCACCTACTGGGCTGATGACCCTGGGCAGCCATCAACCTGGGTGTGCTCCATAACCACCCCGACCCATGAATCCTGCTCAGTCCCGCGCCACAGAGGCACAGGACCATTAGGATGGTGATGCAGAGCCCAGCCAAGGACACCACTTCTCAGGAAGCCATGAGTGCTCTATGTCCTGACTCTGGCTGACAGTATGTGAGGCCAGGAAGGAACTTGGTGGCTGCGTGGGAGGCAGGCAGCCTGATATATCCCCTCAGACGAGCCCACCTCTACGCAGATGAGACGTCCTAGCCCAGACTAAAGCTGAGACACCTGAAATGGATGAGGACACAAGAAAGAAACTTTTCCTGAGAACTCTGAATTTTGGTTCTAAACTCACAACATTATGGGGATTTTATTTTACAGATTCGTTTCTTGAACCATGTGTATTTAAGGGGATCGAGTCCCTAAACTGTGTTTTTTCATGGTGACTCAGCCTTAATGAAGGGGAGTATATTCATTCTGGATGCATTTTCACACTGGCGAGTATGTTTTTTTATTTTATTGTATTTTATTTTTAGTTCTGAGGAAGCAAGCACTCTATCACCAAACTACAACCCCGGTGTCAAGTGCACACATTTCTTTGGGGCCACCTCTGTGTTAGTCGATGTCCTCACAGGATACCAAGCACAGCTAATCTGAGATGGGAAACAAGATAAGTAGGTGCATTTTTAGCCTCATTGAAGACAGCGTTGACTGACTTCCTTTATATGTTGTTCAGCTCTTCTCAGTGCTGCCAGAGGCAAAAATCTCCTACCTCCTGGGCTACCAGGAATGTGTGAACATATACATGAGCTGGTGTGTGCATGCTACGTTTATATTGGCATATATGCATGTGTATGTATGTTTTTTGAGATTCTGGGTGAATGACTGCATGTGTGTGCACAGCCCGTGCATATGAATGTGCATGCGCCACTGTCCACATGAGAAGGAGAAATTTTACAAACCAGCCATTTCGTGGCTCTGAGAAGATGGACTTTAGCTAAAAGGCTTCTGGCTTGCCTTGAAGCCATAGCTCCTGCAGCTCACCCTAGGCCCTGTGTTTCTAAGGCCTCCATCCTGTAGGTTCCAATGATAATGGCCAGAGATAGGAGGCAGATGAACACACTGGGTTGGGTCATCCCAGGTTAGACCACAGAGAGATGACCCTGATCCACAGACCGCACCCACAATAATGGCTAGCTTCCTCGGTGCACCAATCATCCACACAACTTGGGAATACCAGTTCAGAAATGTACAGTGGCCTCATGACTACTCAGAGGATCCAAGTGTCTCCAGGGCTGGCAAACTCTGTGTTAGTGCTGCCCAGGGACAGGCTTTCCAGAAGCATTAGAGACCTCAGAGCCGAGCAGGCACCCGGAATGCCACGATTTAGAGCTGAACCAGGTGTTCAACCAAAGAGAACTCTTTTAGCTTATGAAGTACACCTAACTCTAGCAGATTGGAAGAGGAGAAACTCAAGGACATCCACTTCCCTGCTTTCTCTCCATGCGTCCCACGTGTTCAGAGTTGAGGCTGCATGGTTTCTCTTGCAAGTTCCAAGCAATATTTGCTGAAGGTTTGCCTGTCACAGAAGTTCTACAAAAGCACAAATTTAACAACGTTCTGTGACCTCGTCTTTTTCTGCACTTCACACCCACCGTATTCACCTTTGGCGTAGGTCTCTGTGGCTCAGTCTTCCCATGTCTGTCCCTCTTGTTTCCTCATTATCCTTCAGCCTCAGCCCCAGCCTGTCCTAAGGAAGCCTTCACCAGAAAGGCTAGAGCCCAAGTGGCTTCTTGAAAAGAGAACACTCAAGGGACAAGGAGCAGAGCACCAGCCGGGCTCCTGGTGGCAGCAGCAGTGTTAAAATTTGGGCTGCACCCGCTGTAGCCAGCTGATCTACTTAGCAGCTGCAATCCATCCTCACATGGATCTCTTAGGAAAACTTCTTTCTAAGCAGTCAGCACCAGAGATATGGGTCTGGGCCTGGTGGTCATCAACTTCCTCCAGAAGCCCTTAGGACAGACAGGAACCCATCCAGCATTTCCTGGCCACAGCTGTCCACGGATGGAATTGCCTGACTCACCAGGTATGGGGTACATTGTGGGGCTAGGATAAGCACATTCTTAGATCCTCAGGATCGATACGACCAATGGCAGAGGACAAATGTCTCTGGGTGCATGAGACTCAGTCCCGTCCCATCCCATGGCAGCCAGTATGGCAGCAAGTGGAAACATCCCGCTGGGGATTTTTGGCCAGAAATGTTGTCCTCTTCCCAAAGCTTGTCCTGGAAACACATGACTCGAAGGCCTGGTAAGGGCAGGAAGTTAAGGCTGGGACAGGAAGAGGAGTCTAGAGGTCAGGGACTTTTGCCAATTTCCAGCCACTGCCCCTTGGGTAGTGCAGTTCCTTCCAGCTTGAGCCTCTTCTCTATAAAAGGTCCTATGCATCCTGGAGAACATGGGTCCTTAAGGCCATAACTCACCCAGACCTCAGCCCAGTCTTCCAGCTTGAATTTTACTTTAGAAAGGAAGGAAGGAAGGAAGGAAGGAAGGAAGGAAGGAAGGAAGGAAGGAAGGAAGGAAGGAAGGAAAGTGTCTGGTTTGTACACTTTATATCCTGGGCTCTAATGTGATGTAGACCCACCCAACTACACACACACACACACACACACCTGAAAAGCTCTGAACAGTCCCTTTGAACAAGAAACTTCTGAATTGAGCAACTGTGAGGAAATGAATAAGAACTGAAGAAGTGTACTTAGCATGATAAGATCTTAGGAAAGCCTAAAGTGTTTCTGGAAGCCTCTGGTGTTTACAGAGGATAAAGAGGAGAGGGTTACCTTTGGTCCATAACACTCAAGAGGTTTCCAGAAGAAATCTGAACCTCAATGACTTCCCAGATCTCAGGCTAGTGTACAGCCCTTCAGCACCCATTGTAGATACACACCCTAAGAGATAGATATGGTGCCCTAGATGAACACCAAATCAAACACCATTCCCAGGCAACCATCCCTCCATGGGCGCAGCCTATCTTGCTCCCAGAACAACACCAACCTCACACCCTCCGGAGACAGAACTGACCATCCACTGGACAGCTCAGAGAGTTCCCTTGAGCCACCCATGATGTAACAAGCATGACAATGGAACTGTCCCCTGACATGGGGAGCCCAGGATGTTTTTCTGCTGCCCTCACCAGAGAAAATGCAGAAGGCAGACCAGAATCCACACAGCCTCCCCAAACACATCAGGGAAGGCATCTGCACCTAGCATGATTAAATTCTTAAGGGTGCACACAGGTAAAAGAAAAAAAATGTGACTGAGTTGTAGCTCCGTGGTAGATTACCAACCTTGTGTGTTTGAGGCCCTGGGTTCCCAAAACAAGAAAAACAGCAGAGCTTTAAAATTAAGGCATTTTCAGTATAAGAGTAAATAATCCTCATTTCAATAAAGAAGTCCATTTTCATATTGTATTCTGAGTGGGTCATCTTTATATATAGGAGCATTTCAGAATAAAGGCTCCCCATTACCACACCCCAGGGAAAGAGGTGGAGGAGCTGGCAGACACCAACTTTGCAGATCCTCCTCTGCCCACCTTCACAGCCATTTGGTCATGTCTCTGGCCTGTAGCCTTATGAACAGTAACTGAAACTCAACCACATTGGGTCAGGAGACTAAATCACTCCAGATATAGAGAAGTCACTGAGATGTGGGAGCCTGATATGTTTACCAAGGACCTGACGTGATGACCCAGATCAAAACAGGTCCCTGTGTATCTGTGTATGCAGTAAGCATAGTTGGATCTGGAGAACTTCTGTTTGGCATGTACACCTTGTGCTGTGACCTGGTTCAAGTGCACCCCATCCTCCTTACATGACCTTACTCACACATGCTCCTCCAGCAGACCACCAATGTCTACTTAAAATCCATCCATGTTGGTGGGAGAAAGGGCTGCCACTTAAATGTCTGTTGGGCAGTCATGAGGGCCTGAATTTGGATTTCCCAGCACCCACATAGAAGCTGAATGTCCCTTGTCCTCCTACTCAGCTGCCTCATCCAGTCTTAATATGAGGGGAGGTGCCTATTCATTTTTTTTTCCTTTTTTTAAATTGATTTTTATTGAGCTCTACATTTTTTTCTGCTCCCCTCCCTGCCTCTCCTCTCCCCCTTTCAACCCTCCCCCAAGGTCCCCATACTCCCAACTCACTCAGGAGAGCTTGTCTTTTTCTACTTCCCATGTAGATTAGATCTATGTAAGTCTCTCTTAGTGTCCTCATTGTTGTCTAAGTTCTCTGGGATTGTGAACTGTAGGCTGGTTTTCTTTGTTTCATGTTTAAAAACCACTTATAAGTGAGTACATGTGATAATAGTCTTTCTGGCTCTGAGTTACCTCACTCAAAATGTTTTCTAGTTCCATCAATTTTCTTGCATAATTCAAGGTGTCATTATTTCTTTTCTGCTGTGTAGTACTCAACTGTGTAAATGTACCACATTTTCTTATCCGTTCTTCAGTCGAGGGGCATTAGGTTGTTTCCAAGTTCTGGCTATGACAAACAATGCTGTTCTGAACATAGTTGAGCACATGTCCTTGTGGAGGTGCCTACTCTTATTGGAATTTGATATGCCTTGTTTTGTTTGATTACCCTGGGGAAACCTGCCCCTTTTTTAAAGAGAAAAGAGGAGGATTGGATTGGAGGTGGGGTTTAGGAGAAAGGGACTGGGAGGGGAGAAGTGAGGGGAAACTGTGGTCAGGATAAATTAAAAACAAAGCTTAGAGTGATGATAACCCAGCTTGGTTTATAAGGTGTGAAGGCAGGCCCGTCCCAGGCTTTCTGGCCAGCCAGTCTAGATCAACCAATGGACTCCAGGTTCAGTGAAAGACCAGGTTTCAAAGTATAAGCAGCTAAAGGAGATGCCTACGGTCGGTGTACACATACCTGCACGCACACATTTACACACATCCAGCACACATGTCTTAATTAGGGTTTGATTGCTGCGAGGAGACACCATGACCACAGCAGCTCTTTATAAAGGAAAACATTTAACTGCGGATGGCTTACAGTTCAAAGTTTAGTCCATTTATCATCATGGTGGGAAGCATGGTTGTACGCAGGCAGATGTGGCGGTAGAGAATTAGTTGAGAGCTCTGGCATCTGAATCTGCTGGCAGCAGGAGGAAATAGTGAGCTATTAAGCCAGGCCTGAGCTTCTGAGACCTCAAAGCCCACCCCCAGTGATGCATGTCCCCCAACAATGCCACATCTATGCCAATGAGGTCAGACCACCTAATAGTGCCACTACTATGGGCCTGTGAGGGCCATTTTTATTCAAACCACAGTATGCATATATACAACAAATGCAAATCTATATACCCATTAGACACCAGAAACTATAAGGAATTCTACAGCACCAGGCGCATGACCTTGGATATGTACACATGACCTTGGATAGACACATATTCTGCAATGCTCTTGGGTCCCAGGGTTGTCTTTCACAAGGCCCAGAGTTGTGCTAGTCCCCTCTTTTCAGGATCAATCAGTCACCACATTGATCATCAATTGGTGTGATCAATTGATCACACCAATCAGATCATCCACATTGGTCCTGGTCTTCAGTCCTTTCTCTTCTGAGAAAAAAATTATTCTTGAGAAAACAATTGTCCTTGACACAGAGATGAGAGAACAGGTCAATACAAGAAAAGGTGTGGCTGGGTGGTGGTGGTCCCGGCCCTTGGAAGGCAGAGGCAGGCAGATCTCTGTGAGTTTGAGGCCATCCTGGCCTATAAGAGCTAGTTCTAGGACAGACTCAAAAGCTACAGATAAACCCTGTCTCTAAATATCAAGAAAGAAAGAGAGAAAGAGAGAAAGAAAGAAAGAAAGAAAGAAAGAAAGAAAGAAAGAGAGAGAGAGAGAGAGAGAGAGAGAAAGAAAAAAAGAAAGAAAGAAAGAAAAGAAAGAAAGAAAGAAAGAAAGAAAGAAAGAAAGAAAGAAAGAAAGAAGCATGTGTGGATATGTATGAAGGGCCTGGCCACCATATTGTACCTTTCCTCTGCTGTAGGGTTCAACACTGCAGGCCTCTATAGTGTACACTGCAGACCACAGGCTTGGAATCTGAACTACCTTCAAAGCTATGGTTTGGGACATAGGCTCAGGGCTGGCAGGGTGAGGGGTCCCCCAATAACATGCCAGCTTTACCCCCAGCCTAGCGTCTATTCTGTAGCTTGAGCCATGATCACTTGATGGATACATCCGGGAAGGAAGTGAGGGAAATGCCCACCACCTCCTTTCCCATAACTGATCTCCAAAGGTGAAGCCAGGGTGAAGTCTAGCACACTACGTGAAGGCTTGGTGTCACCTGAAGTAAACCCAAGTGCAGCAAGCAATCCAACAACAGGTCGCAGGAGCAAGGTCACTCTAGCCCAGAAGACCCTGCACTCTGTCAGGTCACTGAACCTTGCTGGTGGGTGAGGATTCCGGCTCATTACCCACAGCTAGTCAGATCTGGCTCATTCCTGCCCAGGGGCTTCCTATTCTATTCTACACTGGTCAGAGGCCCTGGGGGAAAAGAGTCCCACCCTGTGTTGTCCTACCACTGGGCCAGCAGATATCTCCACTCCGCCTCCAATACCCACAAGCCCACAGGATTGTCTAAACAAGCCTACCACAAGGCTCACCCACTCCTGTCATCAGAAGCTTCCAGCCCCGCTCTACAGCAATGCAGACCTGTGTGGCCCTTCACGGGGAGCTCTCTGATCCAACCTGGATGCATCTGTGATCTGTGTCACCTATCCCTCATTACACACTCCACTGTCTTGCGCTATAAGGGCAACATTGAGGTAAAGAGGTGGCCAACAAACAGACTATTGGGTCCAATAGACCTAGCCTTCGGGTCATCCACAGCCTTGCTGTACCCCTCCCCCACACTGCTGCCCAGGGCTTCAGGGAACCTCATTACAGTTCTCATCAGTTTTCCTGCTGGGGAACGGTCCAAACAGCTCAGGTTGATAGCCAAATAAAACACAGTCTGGAACTCCAAAGGACAACCCCACAGATGGAGCATTCATGTCAGACTTGGGAGTGGTGGGGGGCCCCTCTGGCCTCAATGGCAGAGGGGTGTGACTTGAGCCAATATTTGCTTGAGAAAGAGAACTGGCTGGGCACACACACTTCAGGGGATAAAGGACAGAGGTGTCCCAAAGAGCCAGGGAGAACTGTTAGGGTCCAGCAAATATCAGATCCTCAGATATCAGATCAGGGGTATCCTCTTGACCTGCTAGGCTAAAAGTAGGGTGCATACTACCCAGTAGACTGACCTAATTAAGGCACTTTCTTTCCAGGCACCCGTCTGTGAGTCCATCACCCACAGGCCATGGAGGGGGGCCAGGAATCTCCCTGTCTGAAGCTGGTCAGGCCAGAGACAGAGGGCTTTTTGTTGTGCTGAGATTTCCAGAGCGAAGCTGGCTCTGGGTCTTAGTGATTTTGTTCCATAGGCGAGAGGTTTGGCCAGTGCCCAGCTGAGGATAGAAAGATCTGTGTGTTCTGCTGGGGACACATCACTGCCCAGCCGTGGTGGGAAATCAGGACAGCTGTTCATGAAGCTCTGACTTGTTGAATGAAGTCTGATTTTCCAGAATAACTCTGATATCAGGCTGTGCTGACTGAGGTTGCCTGACTAGAAATTGCATTCAGATTATAAATGAAAATATGAGAACTGAAGGCTTGCCCCCCCCTCACACACACACACACAAAGCTGAATGGAGCAATTAAGATAAGGTCCCACTCTTCGAAAAAGCTTTTAGCTAAGAAACTCAGTGCCAAGCCTTAGTCAGAAATAAGCCTTTGCTGACATTATCAGCCCCACCAAAATCTGCCTGTCATAAAGGTGCTGACACCACTAGACACCCAGGTCACATAGAGAGGCCAAATCCCAGCAGCTTTGTTCTGAAAGGAGAAAGTTTGGCCATGAGCTATAGCCCCGACAGAATGTGAAAACGCTGTTGCCCTGGAGGATCTTGTTAGGACAGTGGACTGGCAGTCAAGTATAAAGAAGAGTTGAATGATTGATATTAAAACATGAAACATCACTAATTAAACACTTCTACACCACTCGCTTTTTATTTTTGAGAATTTCATTCATAAACACAGATATCTGATATCCACTTCCACCACCACCACCATCACCTCCACCACCTCCACCACCACCACCACCTCCTCTACTACCTCCACCCCATCCCCCCTGCCACCTCCACCCCCAGCCCCATCACCACCACCATCACCACCACCGCCTCCTCCAAGTGGTTTATACTGGACGGCACCAGGGTCCCTGCCTGGGCTGACCTATGGGGTCCCCACACCTGGGATGGAAGAAATATCTAGGACACAGCTGTTTCTACAGGCTCACACATGAGGGTTTGTTGGTGTTGGTGGTTTAGGGAAACACCTGGAGGAACATTGTACCTATATTGTCTTGGAAAGTGTGTTGCTGCAGGGGTTGGCACCTGACAAGACTTCTATACCCCCTGCCTCAGCCTCTGAGTCCTGCAAGCAGGTCCCAGTTTCCCAATGGCAACAGCAGATAGCTCAGTACAGATGATTCTCCTTGGGGTATTCAGTGGCCATGAGGCAGGTGAACACAGGTGCTAGAACTGTCTGAAGGGGAGAGCACCACCAACAAGTTGGAGTAGCATCAGGCCTCCTGTGTCCTGGGGGAGGAAGGGAAACCTGCTTCATGGAGGCCACAGGCCTCAGGAGACCCCTGGACTCTTGGGTGAGGAACACCCTTCACCACCACACTTTCCAACAAAATGAGTAGAAGGCATCCCAAATAGGAAGGCCCTTCCAGAGCCCTTGGTAAGCCAAGTCAGTAGTTAAAGTCTGGAAGGTGAACTGAGCACTTCTTTGCTGGCTGTGGATTATAGTAAAAAAGCCAAGAGCACTTCAAATACCCTCTCCAACAAAGGCAGACCTCAGCCAGAGAAAAGGCAGACCCTCTCCCAGCTAACCCCCTAGTTAGCTATCCAAGAGGAACAATGAGGATTTGAGTCTCAGGAATCAATTTTGGCTGCCATCTGTAGTATTCTCATGGCATAAATAGTTCAGGAACATGGGTTTCTAGGACCTCTTTCCTGGTACTGGGGACCTCTGACCCCAGGCTGTCTGGTGGCTTTGTGAGACTCATGGGGTTTATTCAGTGTGTGGCCTCAGCAGGTCCCATGTGTTCACAACTTCTCTCTGAGTATTCACTAGATGGTGGCTCCCCAAGAGAGTGGACACTTCACTCTGCTGGCACCCTGCAGTGGATCCTTGATACCTCATATCCAGCCATCTTTCTCCCTGTTCTCTCTGGGTCACCTCAGCCTTGTTTTATCGACATCCCAGGGCAGGGCCAGCACCCCAGCATTTCTCTTGCGTGTTTCCCCCACATCTACTTGAAATCTCACTGCAATAGAGGATCTGATGGAAAGCTCTGGCAAAGCAAGATGGTATATTCTCTAGAAATAACAAGATGCTACTTCAGAGTAAGTGAAAACCCAAATACATAGGAAAGTAGGGGGGTCCCAAGACATGTATGATACTGATGGCCCATTTATGTTGTCAATCAAAGGACAACAGGTTCCTAGAGGTTACGTTTTGCAAAACGATTTATAACTAAGAACTTTATTACTTGAGTTAGAGAGATGGTTCAGCAGTTAAGAGCACTTGCTGCTCTTCAGAGGACTCCAGTTTTGTTTCTAGCACCCACACAGTGGCTCAAAACCATCTGTAGAGTTCCAGGAGATCCAACACCTGTGTCTGGTTTCTACAGGCAGTACACATGCCATGTGATGTATATACAAAATTCAGTTATAAAGTTTTTAAAGATTACCTATCTTTATAGATAATCTCTAAAAACTTTATAACTGAATTTAAGAAAAACAAATGGGAAGAAAAATCAGAGAAGACAATTAAGTCAGCACCTTATAAACAGCTTTAATGACAAAAACAAACAGTTTGCATGGATACTACAATGTAAACATGCTAGCTGGCTTTGCTTGGCTTTTCTCATAGCTTTTGCTAGAGTTCAATATTCTGAACTCTGAAGAATTCCTTCATAGATGTAGCTCTCAGGAAATGTTTTTATGTTTTCACTTCCTCTGCTCCCACAGTGTATCTTTACCTCCTGATGCATGCTGTTAAACAAAAACAAAAACAAAACAAAAAACCTGTACCAGCTATCTCTGACTCCACAAAACACAGGAGATAAGCCTATAAAGAGAAATGAGTTCTCTTGTATTTCATTTTGGTCCATGTTTGGCTGGCCCTATTGTTTTGGGACTGTGTTGAGGCAGCACACCACAGTGGGAGCCCAGAGCAAGAGTGTTGAGGCCTGGCTCTGCATAAATTACTACATGTTGCATAAAACCACGAATTTTTCAGGCTGTGCCTTTTCTTGAGACACTCCATTTCACAAAGAAACTTCAACTCTCCTGTGCAAACAAGGAAACAGTACTACCTGCACAGCACCGCCCATGCAGCGCAGTCTGATAAAGACTTATTCCTAGTATGAAAAGGGTGGAATACTATGAATTTACCAAGGAGAACTGAGACAATACACACGGGCATACCAAAATCCTATCAGGAAAACCAGGCCTTATCAGATTTATGAGACACGCCAAACCAAGGAAAGGGTGTAACTTCCTCACACCTGGATCTTATAAAGTGATATACATTTAACACTGCAATAACCGCCCACCAAACCAGCATCTGATACCTCATGTGTGCATGAAGGACCCACAGAACTGTGCCTGGGGCTTCAGCTCAACTCTGTCCCCCAATGTTAGTGTGTACTACTCAACCACAGCTGCCTGTCCTCCTGCTTGTCTTCCCCATTTAGACCTGAACCCACAATTCCATGCTCTGACATGGTTCTGTCCTCTCATCTCTCCAGCTGACCACATCTTTGATCTCAACCCTGGCCCTTCTTCAGACCGATTTCTAACAGAAGTAGCTTCTTCTCTCTGGCTGCATTTGGGTTCCACATCTTAGCCATAGACATTTTTTTTAGAGCCTCTTTAACTAGTAACCGTGTTACAAGCCACATATGTACCTATAGCTATGTAGATATATTTACTTTGTCCTCTGTGATATCAGAGTTAATATCAGTAATTAAAACTGAAATAAAAGAATCCGAGGGGGATGGATGCTCACACTTTTAATCCCATCTCTCAGGAGGCAGAGGTAGGTGGGAATCACTAAGTTAGAGACCAACCTGGTATACACACTGACTTCCAGACCAGCCAGGCAGCCAACAAACAAACAAAAAAGATAAGGAACCTACATTTGCATGGTAGGTGGGATTACCTGGAAAATCGCTGCCCTTAAAGCAATTGCACCCTGTGAATTTGTTTTTCAATAAATTCTGACATAGTGACAAGCCACAGACATGTTAGTCTCTGTTTCTGTCAATAATGTACTCACCATGAAAAACAATCATTTTGAGGTCAGGAAGCAAAACAGGGAAGAGGAAGCAGCTGAGGCCCTACTGTGCCCTCAAGGGTCAGTCCAACAACTTAGTGTCCCAGTGGACCCTATGCCTTAATGTGTCCTTTGCCTCCCATAGCACTGCCCCAGAACCTTCAGAGGGTACTGAGCCCAGGTCTGAGGCTTCCCTCCAACAAGTGGTAGCACTCAGGATTTCAAGAATACATTGATCCAGTCAGCCAAGAAGGCCTCTCCTAGTTCCCAACCCCCTCTGTTCTGAGCCTGACCCCCAGTGCTGTTACCTGAGACAGGCTAAAGTATATTTGTTGCTAAAATTGCATTCTAGGGGAGATAGAATCAATGTCCACCCTCCTCCTTGGGTCCTAATGACAGACTGAAGCATACTTCTGACAAAGTTCATTCTGGAGAAACAATAAATGTATTGGGCTTCCTTACACAGAAGAGGTGAGGTGTGGGTGTTCCTCCCTCAACAGAACACACCCAAAAAGCCTTTCCCCAGCAGGGATGAGAGCTTCCCTGGTAACTGCATAGACAAAGCTCCTCCTCACCTAGTCTGGCCTGTCTAGGCCACATGCAATTAAAGCAGAGTTGTATTAGAAAATGTCAAACCTAGAGTCTGGTGAAGGCACACTAAATGGGTGCTTGCTTCTCAGGGGGAATTTAGGTAACACCAGGTGAGGGTCAGCATTTCCTAAAGCTCCAGTTTCAGTCCACCAGGCAACACTGAAGAAAGCATGGCTGGTTCCATAGTCTCACAATTCCCACCCAAGATGGCCCACAAGCACAAGTCCCACTCATGAGAAACTTCGTGGTTGCTCTTGCTACCCCTAAATTTCCCACTTGTTCATGAGAAGACTGTCAACCCTGGAAGGCAGACAGGAAGCATAGGGTAGGATGGCCAGTTCTGTTCTGGATACCAGCACTCACTCTCACTTTAAGAAAGCCCTTGGAGGAAGTTCCACCTACCTTATATCAGAGAAGGGCAGGGCGGAAGAGGAGAATGACCACTGAAAGACCCAGGGTCTGAGGCTAGAGGGCAGTGGTTACATTGTAGCCTGATCCAAGGTCTGAGACTAGAGGGCAGTGGTTACACTGTAGCCCTGATCTAGGGTCTGAGGACAGTGGTTACACTGTAGCCTGACCCTAGTTCAGAGCAGTAATCAGGTGATAAGGTGAGCTGTGACTTTACCCAGCACTCCAGCTCCCCAAAGGTGTCTGAGTCAATCCATCCACTCTAAATACAGCAAAGGAAAGTAACCAGGACCAACATGTTGCCTCAGAGAACGTTTGTCTAAAGCATAACTAAGCACTATAATGTTCAAAGACACTTGGTACAGCTAAGAGTGTGCAAGCAAACACTCATTTCAACTGGGAAAGCACCTGCCAAAACACATGCCGATTCTGGGTCACTGGTGCCTTTTTAATAGAAATATTTGAAAAAGAATTCACCAGTGAAGTGAAACATTTGTTCTTCAGCTCTGATTTCACAAGAGTTTTAAGAAGGGAGGGCTGGCACATTCCATGTTGTCACAGAATAGGGCTCGAGCATCCTTCCCCAAACATCCAGACACCTTGCTCAGTGTCTGATGGCTATGACCCTGCTTTCTTTTTAAAGCCAAGCAGCACGAGAAGCCTGTGATCTTCAGAGTCTCTGGGCCCAGTTCACTCATGCTGAAACTATGTACAAGGGCTCCATTTAGATAAATACCACCACAGTGAAGAGCCAGGCAGGCGCCCTCAGTGCATTGTCAAACCATGTGCATTTGCTCAAGACCTCTGCTTGCAGGAACACAGGTGTGTGGTACAAACAAACCTGTGGGCCACCAGGCATGCACATCAGCGTGTATGTAGGATGCAAATGTGTGTAGGTGTGAGCAGATACAGGTGTTCCTAGTTGGCGCAGGCGTGATTACAGCCTCCTGATCATCTTGAGGTGGTGCCTAGGGGGAACTGTGACACGCACACACACACATGCCCACACACACACACACACACACACACACACACACACACCTAGGATGGTATCCACTATCAGGTCCTACTTGAGACAGACAGAGGGAGCAGAAGGGAGAGGGGGTGCAGCCCATACATTCTACCCACTTCCTTGTAATGTGGCAGCATGGTACAGACCTGGTAGGCTCGCCCTGGTATGTCACAAGGCCAGCTGCTCCAGCTTTGATGACCTATCACCCTGAGGCTCCCTGGGACCTCTCCCAGCCCTTCCCAAACTTCCCTGTGGGGACCCTCCCTGACTGCTGGGGGTAATTTCTTTTCTCTCTTGGTTCGTGTAGACGATGGGGTATTAGTTTGCAGAGGGGACTATTCTGAGCATCAGGACTCTGCTCCACCAGAGCTGATACAAAAATAGTTAATTATTAGTGATAATGAAGACATGTGTAGGTAAATCCTCCTAAATTCTTTTCTTCTCCAAATGAATCGTTTTTTTTTTTTCTTTTCTCAGACAATGACTATTACACGACCTAAATGTCTTCGTGGTTTAGAGCCAAAAGCCACATCACTAAGAATCATCTGCTAATCCCTACAACATCTCAGGCAAGTCTAACCTGTGCCCTGCAGGCTATCTGTGACTAGAGATAGCCAGGAATGAAGCCAAGAGCTTACAAAATTGAAAACTTACTTAAAACATTATGAGATTTACTTTGTAATTTGTTGTAACCTGATTCTGTGGTTCTCCAAGTGAGCTCTGTGGGTGACCATTTCACATGGCAAATGGAGAAAGGTTGTATACTCCTGTTAATGGGTTTTGCTCCAGGCACTTTAGATCATGAACAGCTAAGAAGATCGGGCTTCCAGGGTGGTGGACTTACAAGGCTGATGTGGGATTCCCCTCTGTATTCTGTGGATAAAAAAGCTGGTTTGGCTTATGACAGGGTGGACTATAGCAAGGCAGGAAATCTAAGCAGAGGTGGAAGAGGCAAGAAGGTGGAGTCAGGGAGAGGCCATGTATGTAGCTCCCAAGGAGAAAGACACTGGAACCTTACTGGTAGGTCACAGTCTAGTGGTGATACACAATTAATAGAAATTGGTTAATTTAAGATGCAAGAGCTAGATAGGAATACACAATATGCCTAAGCTATTGGCCAAACAGTTTTGGAATTAATATAGTTTCTGTGTGATTATGTGGGTCTGGGCAATCAGGAAATGAATGAGCAGTCTCCTATTACACAAAGCAACAGAGGCTACCTGAAGGAGGGGCAGAAGGGCAAATGTATAAAGCAATTCTAAGGACTAGAAAAAGCAGGACACAGGGGGAAAAGCAATAGGGATAGACCTACAGGTGTCAGACCTGAGAGACTGGACCACCAGACTCTCCAAGAATCCCTGTAGGTGGAGGCAGTACAGGGAAAGGGACCAAGGGGCCAGGCAAAAAGGTCTTTACTGTGGGATAAGCAGAGGCAGTGGGGCTGGGAGGAGCTGCAAATCAGAGTTTCCAGAGTAAAAGATTGTCTGAATCTATTTACCCTGAAAAGACAAATTCCATGACCATGGTATTTGCTTTCTTACCCCCCAGCATCCCCAAGAACCTCAAGGCTCATTGGCAAGTAACAGAAAAACTGAAACAATAGCAATCCTAGTTAAATCTTTACTTCTCCCTCGCATTTGTAAAGGGAGAGGCATCCAGCCTAGGGCTGGCAGGTCCTCCCTCAGGCCCAGCCCTCTCTCTGTTGTGGCAAAGAGAGCTTGTGTAAGTAAATCATTCTGGTCTGTTTTCAGTGCCAGGCACGTTTAAGGCTCATCAGTGAATCACAGATGAGCAGGAGGCACTGGCTCCCTGTCTTCCTAGTCGGTGGCCAGCACCTGCTGACATGAACACTTTTTTAATCTTACAGTTAAAAAAAAATCACAGTCTGCTATGTGACTAAACGCACATATCAGAAAAGGAGGGAATCTTGAGCCCCAAGAAGATGGGGACTTGGGGGTGAGGACGAAGACAGATGATCTGTAAAGTGTGTACCTCCCTGAAGACTTCAACCAATGAGGAGTTCAGGAACAGGGAAATGCAATTAGGAATATGAAAACCATTGTTTGGTGCCAAATCGGTGTGCCAGCCCTTTCTGCCTTTTCTCAAGCTGATGCCTGGCATTACAAGACTGAAAAATAAACTGCTTAGCTTTTGCTACTCCGAGTCTTCAGAACTCTTATTATGAAGGGAGGATCACTGCTTCTCAGAGGTAGTCATTCCCACAGTAGTTTCCACAGCCAGGGACCAATGCTGTAGCTCCAGCCATATCTTCTACCTTCCATCCTGCACGGAGATACTCTCCTTTAAACATGCTTTCCAAAAACTCAATGAGTCTTGGGCTTATGTCTCATTTGCTATCAGAATCTAGTCACATGACCACACCCCCAAGGCAGGTAGGCTAAAAAATGTAGTCTACCCCGGGTGTGCTGAATAGTTTCATATTAACAAATTAAAGCCATCTGAAAGAAGGGAACCTCGATTAAGAAAGTGCCTCCATACGATTGTAGGCAGGTTGTAGGCAGCCCTGTAAGGCATTGTCTTAGTTAGTGGGGAGAGCCCAGTCCATTGTAGGTGGTTGCATCCCTGGGCTGGTGGTCCTGGATTCTGTAAGAAATCAGGCTGAGCAGGCCAGGGAGCAAACCAGTAAGCAGCACTTCTCCATGGCCTCTGCATCAGCTCCTGCCTACAGGTTCCGGCCCTGTTTGAGTTCCTGTCTTGATTTCCTTCAGTGACGAACAGTGATAGGGTAGTGTAATCCAAATAAATCCTTTCTTCCTCCTTTGCCTGCCCTGGTGTGAGCCAGTGCACTGGTGATGGGTTCAGTGAGGACTCTGGAGTTCAGAGGGAATGGCGTAGGCTTGCAATGCCTGTTGGACTTTGATGCAAGACAGAGCTGTTTCCCCAAACGCATGGGCTAAAACCGTACCCCTAGAGAACAGGAACAGACAGAGGAACTGGGGAGTGGGGGAAGTACTCAGAGGATGGAACCTAAAGACAGAGGTTCAGAGAGCTGCCTCACTCCTACCACACTCGAGAGGACACTGGAGGTGTCATCTCTAAACCAGAAACCAGGCCTTCACCAGACACTATAATCCACTGACACCTTTTTACCTTAGCTTCCAGGAGAGGGAAGCAAATGCCTGGGCTTTAAGCAGCATGATCTGTTCTGGAACTAAGACAGACCACAAGCCAGCCCTGGGTGTGTGGTTTTGATCTCGGCTGCAGAAGGAGGTCATACACTGGACAGCATTTGACAGTTAATGAGAGGTCATCATGTGAGATTCAGGTCTAGCCAGAACAGGAGGGCAAAACAGTGTGGGAGTAGGGGCTCAGAGAGTGCCCCAAGAATACTATGTTCACAGGATGAGGCAAGAAACAAAGGGGGGGGCAGGTTTTCAGAACAGCTAGCTGTGAGGTACTATGAAATCCAGATAATAGTAATCTGTAAGGGCCTGGGGTCCAGCAGTGGCTAAGGAGATTAGAGCCAGATTCTGGCGGCAAACAAGGGCATTAGAAGTACTTTCATCTACACTTTCCAGATTGACACAAGTCTAGGACAACTGCCTGGCTTTCACCAAGCAGCCCCTCATACTGTCTTTACTTGCCATCTGCTGTTGTGGGCATAACAAAGACCAGAAGGCACGCGTGAGACCAAGCAGATGCCTGTAGCCAAAGCACTATAACCTCAGGATTCTTCTGTCTGCAGAACTGAAAACTCCATGAACCAGTTCTGTGATGTGGTGGTGGCCAAGAAACATCAGCTCCACAGACAAAAAATATCTGGCTCAGTCTGCTTACATACACTGACACACTCAGAGACACGGAAATGTGGGTTCCGTCCAGGGCAGTGAAGAAGCGCTGAGACATCAGATTACATTTACTTTAAGGAATGGTGTTTTCTTTGGATTTCTTTATTTGGTTAAGCACCTTAAAACTAAAGGGAGTAGACAAAAATGGCCAGAGTGTGCTGGAGAAAATCTGCTGAATGCCATTTTATGCATCTTTTAACTTTCACCTGGTCAACATTTATTGGACTCAAGCTCTGACAAGCTGAAGTCACCCGCCTTTGTTACTTACTTTTCTCTGGAATTCCACACCCTGTAGCCCCTTGATGGCCTTGAATGTAACTAAGCAACACAGCTTGCCTTTGAATTCAGTGTAGACCAGGCTGTCCTAGAACTCAAAGCAATCCTCCTGAATCAGCCTTCCAACTGTAGGGATTACAGATGTGAGTCACCACGCCCAGTTTGGACCCAAGTCTCAGGTAGGAGAGAACATAAAATGGAGATTGCTGCATGCTACTATGTTGCTATTCCCTTAGAAACAATGTTTTGCTCACTTTGGCGCCATGGACTAGGAAGGGCTGTCTAGGTACACATGGCTAGAACATCCGTTGGTGAAGTGTCTTAGTCACCCCATTGCTCCTACAGTCCTAACTCGTTTTTCAGGACTCTGCCGCTGTGGTATGGATGTGGCTGAATACACAGAGGGACAGCCCGGAGCATTAGCACCTCAAAGTCTCCTGAGCCTTCGGTGTAGAACAGAACCAGAAACCCAAAGAATCCACAGCAAGCTGGGGTCTCAGGCACTGAAAGGCCAGATTGAAGCTGAGTGTCTCCATAGGACAGTGGAGGATTCACACGAATAGGCTGCCTTGAAGGGAAGGAGCTGCCTTGAAGGTCACACAGGAATGTAGATATTCTCCAAACCATCAGCCACAGAGCAAGAGGTCAGGCAAGCAGCTTGCTTCATGTGGCATTTGGCTTAGTCTCATCGGCAGAACCACACAGCCTTTTCCCCTGGAGGGAGAGCACCAGTAGGTTTAAGGCCATTGTAAAGTCAGTTTGTTCTCATCTTAAGGTCTCACTGCTGGAGGGTACCGCAGACCCCAGCCTTAGTGTGCTGAAGCCTAGGCAGCAAAGGGCCACACAGAGATTCAAGGACTAAATTTTATCCTCAGGACCTGTCCACAACTTTTTTTTTTTTTTTTTTTTTTTTTTTTTTTTTTTTTTTTTTT